>NC_072738.1:52021101-52194392 GCF_026930045.1 Uloborus diversus | reverse complement strand
AATTTTTTGAATAGCATTATACCCTCACTTAAGGGTCATTCCCTCATTAGTGAAGGAATGACAAATTTAGTAAAATCGGATTTTAGTAGTTACTCCTAATTGATATTAGAGTTCATTTGTATACAAATATTCTCAAACTAGGAAGTAACTTATGACTATTCAGTTCTCATGCATTATTTTACTTTATTTTTCTATAAAAACAGATGTGAGACACAATGACGGATACAACATAAAACCTAATCTGTTTTTATGCTTTAATCGAGTGCAAGAAAAACTTCCGACAAGTTAAGACCCAAATGTGGTGTAATACCTTTCTGGGTTTCCAGCTGTAAATTACCACACTTTTTGCAAAAAAAAAAAAAGACTGTTGTGAAAGAATAACACTAATTGCTGGGAACAAACTTAAAAACAATTATGGGAACTAATTTTTAATGGTATTTTCACTTATATTATTCAACATTTCAAAATAAAAACTACAAAAATGTGAACTTATTCTTTGTTTGCATAGAAATAATTTTTATTTATTTTTTGCAAACAGTGGGGACAAGGGAGAGAAGGACATGATTTGAATACTTTAGATTAAAGACATTTAAAATAAAATAGAAAATTTACTTTTAGTTATCTTATTAAATTCTGTCAAATTATAACAAGGACTGAAAATGAGTTTTTATGAGAATTACACAAATGTATAAGTGAATGTTATCACTTTGGAGATACTTATTACCGAGGATACTGTAGCTGAAATTCAAGTTTAAACAGATGACAAAAATAGTGAAAGCGACGATGATAACCAAAAATATGAAACATTTCTAGCTGAACCATCCCTGGCATACTCCGATAAGATTTTCTGAGAACTCGAAAACTTAACATTTTTTAAAAAGACTGGTGCAAATGCTGTTTCTAAAATACAGTTACACAAGAAAATGAATGACACAGCAACTTTGCCAAATTTTCTAGGTACTGTAAAGAAATTTTGAAAATAATAAGCACATTGCTTTTTTTATGAACCGGTTTTTTAAGATTACTCTGATAAAACAAGCTAATATCACGGTCTCTTGGCACACATTATAAAGCAGTTGGATGCACTTCAACAGACATTTGAATCCTTTTCATACAATAGTACAACTGCCTTGATTTATACATTGCAAAACTTGTAACAATGTTTTGTAAACCTTGGGAAAAGTTTCACATCTAAATGCCTTCATTTTCGATTTTGGCCACTACTTGCAACTCATATCTAATTTACACCTCCTTATTAATTTACAAAAGGATCAAAATGCACCTGCTAATATACAAGTTAAAACCTATGTACATTCTTCTAATTTACCACGTAGAAGGCAAAAATTCTTTATGTACACGTAAAACCTATTCAGTAGGATTCTTCATCTTTACAAATCTGAATAGTAGGCACTGCAGGAACTGTGCACGAATAGTTCGTTAAAAGGTAGACCACTGCTTCATAAGTAGCCATCATGATGGCTGTATTTGGAATTTGCCTGACAAGCTGAGTACCAAGGCCCCTGTACAATCCATGGTAGCTTTCTTCTTTGAACACCAGTAGTAATGTTTGAAAGAATGACTTATACTTGTCACCAACTTGGCGCAGTCGTGTTCTTACTACTTCTGCAGAAAAAGAAAAAAAAAACAGAGTTAATGAAAGGTAGTAAATTAATGTGTCAGTGTAGCTGTAGGAACTTCGCACATTTTCAACATAAAATGGGGGGGAAATTCTTTTACTTCAATTGCATATATTAAATCCTTCGATTATTAAGAGGAATGTTTTCTTTATACATTTTCGAAACTTTTATTTGTGTATTAATATTTTGATATGTATATTACGTTGATTAAAAAGAGCAGGCAAAAACTTTTAAAGCCTTTAAATTCAGAATATTAAAAGTAATTAAAGACTTTGTTCGTGCTATGAGAAAAATATTACTGGTTTCTGTGTGTTTCTAAACATACAGAACTTATCTTCATTAAATTAGTAATTACTAAATTATTTCTGCACAAGTATATTGTCCAATCTTCGATCATGTTATGCTAAAATCTTAATCATTCGAGAAATAATTTTAACACTTACATGATTTTAACTTAAATAAAATTTAAATAATTTTGGAATAAGAACAAAGAGGGAAAACAACTCTTCTGGAATTTTAAGTATGACTAATTTCAAAGTTACTGTTGGATAATTTAAATATAATTTTCTTTTGATAATTGAAAATATTTAGCACTTCATTTATGGAAGCTTTCATTCTACAAAAGAAGTAAATTAAAAATATTTTCAAACTGGAATACTTTTTTGCTGAATACGTTAAAGGCAGGGTTCATACTCTATATGGATAAAAAAATTCCATGACTTTTCTACAACTTTTTGATGACTTCATAAAAATTTTCATGATCTTGTTATATGAAGAGAATAGTACAAACTTGCCAATTTTTGGAAATAAGCCTTAGCAAAACTTTTATGTGAAAGCCTCATCAAAGCACTTACTTGTGTTTGAAAAAATATCATTGTACACCAAAAAAACGAATCTATATTTATTTGTCTTCATCATATAACTTTCAGTAAAAATACAGTGAATGTAATATAATTAAATGTTTAATGTCTAATAATCTTTTTATAAACAGGCAGAATGATAATGAATAGGACAAAGGTTGAATGAGTCATTATTACATTTCAATAAATTTGCTTCAAAAGTTGTCTTTTTGTGTCAACAACATATTTAATCATAGTAAATTGCTCTTTCTGAACCAGATATTGATATTGATGCAATGGCGTACCTAGCATGTGTGACACCCCCCCTGCCCTTGCGAAAATTTTCAAATTTGTAGTCTTAAAAATGCATTTTAGCTTTATATTTTTCAAAAACTTGCAATATCACTTTGGGTGTCACCCCTTCATACGAGTAACGCCCAAGGCGGACCGCTCCCCTAACCACCGTAGCAACGCAACTGATTTTTAAAAAACAAAAAAATTCAGCAGTGAATAAATCTTCTGATTTACTTGTAAACTTCTTTCCACATGTTCAAATGCATATAATTTAATAGGCTCAGAGATTACAAAACATAGTGTTTAAGTCCTGAGATTGAGTTTTGCATGCCATATGTTGGGCACTCTATTGTTTTAGAGTATTATAATTCCTTTATTTCTGTATGCAATCGCTTGACTAAAGTTTTTTATTTTCTAAAACAGGGTTCGTACTCAATTTCAGAAATAAAATGAAGGAGCTTTGGAGGAGTTTTGAAGGAGTAAAATGAAGTTTTGAAGGAGTACTAACGGGCCGACCATAAATGATGTTGCACTTTTTTTAAAACACATTTGGCCCCCTTCCCCTTTGTCACAAAGTGTCACACTTCACCTTACTACTCCTACTGTCATATGTTAAATTTTTTATAAACATATTGTTATACTGTGTGATATCACTTTTTGTCACCCTCCCTCTTCCTCTTGTCACAATTTAATGAACCTGTCTCCCCCTCAACGCAAGACATCACTTGTGGATGTGGATGACCCTTTTTACGCTATCATAACTGTGATTTACTAAAAAAAATTTTTTTTTTAACACCATCACTTAATATAGTACATCAACTAATGTATTTTTTAATTTGTAAATAATAATTAGACAAATTGAATTTTGCTGCTGAGAGTGTGGTAGAGGAAAAAGCTATAATTATAAAACTTGAAAACATAGCCAAGCACCATTCAAGCATGTTTTACTTCATTTATAAATTGTCTTTGTCATCTGATAGTATATTCACCTTCAACTTTTACGATCAGTTTGTAAATCACATCTTTATGAAAAAAATAAATATACGAAATTACTACATCAAAATTTTCCTTATACCTTTGTCCTTGTGACGATGTTAAGTTGTCGATCGAAGTATTTTAAGTTACTCTCATAGAGGAAAATTATGTAGTCTTGAACTAAAAAAGAAGGAGTTTTGAAGGAGTTAAAACCAAAATGAAGGAGTTTGAAGGGCCCTTCACAAAAATTTCCTGAATGAAGGAGTATTGGAGGAGTTTTGAAGGAGCGTACGAACCCTGTAAAACCTTCAACAAATTAAGATAAACTCTGAAAAATTTAATAATCAAATTTTTACAAGTGATGGAAATGAACTCGGATGCAACTGAATTGCGTTTTTTGAGTGAGCGTGGCAAAATCAAGAATGTGTAACTTTGCTACTACAAAATATAAAATATAGGTATTGACATTAATGGTAAATTCAAAGTAAGAGTGATGTGCAAGCAATAAAATACCATTGCAAAAAAAGACGAGCGGCTGCAACAGAAGTGGATGTAATAAGATTTCAAAATTCAGATTTGTTTTGGGGATAATTCAATTTTCCAGTTTCACTAGATTTATGTGCAATACTGTTGATTCACTTAAGATTTTTAATGCGCGTTTAGCTACTGCTACTTTATCTTTGCCCCAGGACATTTTCTCATGCCTTTAAAATAAATTTCCATGTCTTTGAAAACTTCAATTTTCCTTGATTTTTCCAGGTCTGAAATTTGCTTATTTTTTCCCCATGACTTTCCAGGATTTCCATGACCGGTATGTACCCTGTAAATGTTTCTTTTTTTTCTTTTTAATAGTTAAAAAATCAAAAAAGATCCACAGGTTTTCGAAGAAAGTAGTACAAATACCTCATACTGTATTTTCTTGGCACAAGACTAGTAGACAGGTTTTAGGATGGTAATTTTATCATTTTTTAATGTTGTACATATTGATTTCAAAATGTACTTGCAAAAATTATTAGTTATCTAGTCAAATTAAAAGTTAGGCATCAAATGTAAACAAGATCTCATGAAAGCTGCATATTTACAGGAAAATCATGCAAAAATAATTTGGACAGAAATTGCAAGTTACAGCACAAATTTTGAATTTTAGAGCATTTTTTAATATATATTCTTTATATATAATATAGACTGAGTAGAATAGAAAACAAAGTCTAAAGGTATAGCTTTTAGAAACAAATATTTAAAATTTTCAAACAATTTATCAATTTTGCACTTACATATCTGTTGTACCATCGAAGGCTATGGCGATTTCATGTATTTCCTTCCGTTTTCATAAATTTTTAAAAGCTAAGAAACATTTATGGATGTACATTATTCTCAAGCAGGAGCCAATCAGGATTTTCCCCCTCACTATTTATTTTTGTGTAAGTATGACATCATGACAATTTAAGAATTTTAGAACGAAACAACAAACTATCTACACACCCCTCAACCCCAGATTCCTTATGAGCTTCGTAGCAACCTTTAGTGAACATAATTTTCTCCCCTAACCTTTATTTTTCATGAGACAAACAGTCTAAAGAGGAAAAAAAATTCATGAATGTCTTGGGGAAAAAAATTCGATATATAGAGATTTTTTCGATGTATAGAAACAATTTTTCTATCTAATGAACATAGAAATTTGTTGAGATTTCGATATATATGGAGGTTTGACTGTATTCATACTAATAGATCTACTCTATAGTGTCATGATATCAACAAATATGCAATTTCAACAAAATGAAAATACAAATAAATCCATGAAATCACCACTGATGGTATTAGATAAATATTTTCTATAAAAAATTTTTTTCACTAATTTTGCCCCCCAAAATATCACTAGTACATGCATTCTACTATTTCAATATACCATTGCTTTAGCAACCACTTAATAATGTTGTAACAAAAAGAAGAAAAATCAAAATAACCACCAAAATAAAGAAAATCTTACCATGTGGATAAGCAATACAGGAGGCACACGTTTTAGAAATGGCACCGGCACACATGAAATCTACAAAATCTCTGGGAGACTTTTGATCATCCTGGTAAGTGTTACTAGCTCTCCTTTCGTGCAGTTTTGCTTTGATGAACTCATAAATAACAAAGTGAATAATAGTCTCTGAGATGCCAAAATAGGATGCTGTTATCCCTTTATAAAAACCTATGAGGCCTTTGGAATTATAAATATCTTTAATGCACTGAACAGTTGTGATGCTGCTACCATAGGATCTGAAATAACAAATGTGGTATTGTTATTCTGAAATAAATTTACATATTTCTTTAACTCAATCGAAAGTTTAAAAATAGACATTTCCTTTAAAAGAAGTGATGATCAATAGATTTTACAGCACAATGATGAAAATAGAGGGGGAAAAGTCAGCTCTTAGTTAACACAAACAAAAATTTAAATCAATTAAACATTGACACTAATGAATAGGGTGGCAGAAAGTTTTGGAAATTGAAAAGAAAAATGGTAGGTCTCCATGAGGTTTAACTTATATCTCCTAATTTATTACTTTACTTGTTTTTATTGGAGAACAAGAGGTTCCGTCTAGAACTAAATGAGCCTACTTTCCCGTATACCCATACTACTTTCTAGTACCTGATCAATATTCTCAAAAATAGCTAAAATCGCCAATTGTTTCTAACATAATTTTTTAATATTTTAAGCTGATTTCTAGGAATAAAATATGCCTCACTCATCTAAAAAATTAGATGAGTAAAAAAAATAAATAAATAAATAAACGAACAAATAAAATAGCAGCACCTTTTAAACAAAGCAGCTAATACACTTTTTTCCATTAAAAAAATTCTTTAACAGCTTTCAAAACAAAAAAATAATAATTAAAATTAATAAGCTTATTAAAATAAATACATCATATCAAAAAAAAAAAAAAAATTAAAAAAAAAAATCGTTTCTTTTTCCCTATTGCCAAAAATATTTTTTTAAATTTATTAAGGCTTTTACCAAAATAAATAAAAACAGTAAAATGTCAACTCAAAGAAATATTCACTTCAAAAAAAAAAAAAAAAAACATCGTCTGCGCATATCTTTATGTAAAAACATAAATGACTTTCAAGTTTATCCACCAAAAACTGAATACCTGAGATAAAACTTTATCGTGAAAATAAAAACAAGTCATATTAACAATAATCATTTCACAGTTAAAACCATAGCTGCGGAGTCAATCTCAATTTGGGATGAAAGAGTTGGGGTCGAATATCCAAGAGTCGGAGCCAGTCATTTGTCCTCCGTGTATAAATTTTTGCCAAAGCTACGAAGTCAGAGTCGAAGTCCGACTAATTGTCGGGAGTCTGGAGTTTGTCGTCAAGAGGTATTTCCAACAAAATTTGTTTGAAATAAATCCGCCTTCAAGTACGGAATCTGCATTGACTTTCAGTTTCCCCGTAGGCGCTAATGTTAAGGCATTTGAACTGTTCAAAATGGAACAGAAAATTGTTCAAATCAAAAAGATATTTTATACACAAGTTTTTCATCAAAAGTTTTTTCCTACAAAGTTTGTTTGAAGCAAATTCACTTCACAGTTCGGAATTGAATTTCCCTGTAGGCGCTAATGTTAAGTTTTTTTGAACTGTTCAAAATTGAACAAAAAATAGTCCAAATCAAAAAATGAAATATAGGAATGAGGTGTCCTCACCGAGATCTTTCGAACAAAAAAATATTTGTTCAAATCGGACTATTCACTCAAAAGCTATAAGGGGGGACAGACAGACAGACAGACATTTTTTCCCATCTCAATACCCTACTTTCCAATTTTTAATTTTTCGATATTTATTTAATTATTACTTTTTATTTTTGACTTTTTTTTTGTTTTTTGTAATATTTTCAAGATGCATTAAACCTTCTTTCATACTTTTTTAGTCTTTCTCTGACTGTTACTGGGAAAGTAGGCTAAAAAATTGAGCTATAAGACATTTTGATGCAAAATTTATATGTTTGGGAGAGAAATAGAATCAACATAAAAAGTGAACTCTCTATTATAAAGATAAGATTTGAACAAAAAAAAAAAAAAAAAAAAGAGAAAAAATACATATTTGAATTAAGGCAATGCATCAGTATGTGTGAACTATTATTGTTGCAATGGAATACCAATTTTACATTAGTGATGAAAAAGGCACCAAGAGGGAAAATGTAAATTCGAAAACAGAGGTTAAAATCCAAGCACATTGTTTAAAAATTGATACTATCCCAATGGACTAGTGGGAAAATCTCAAATGTTAACTTTTTTGTACACAATTTAGCACATTCTCTATGAACAATTACTTGAAAAATTTGCTTCGTTGTTTGCAATCAAATAAGAAAGTTAAAGAGGTCTAATGGGCCATTTTGTCCCGCATGTGAAGCGTCATTTAGTTCATTAAAAACAATAATTTAAAAGGGTTATAAACAATGTTTTGTTGTTTAAAAATCATAAACGTATTTTATTTCTTAGGGGCAAAAAATTTTGTCATTACCTTTTCAAATCATTACTTTTTACTGAAATGTATGAAGTGTCATGTGCCGGAAAAATGGCTACTTTTTGGTGGAGTGGTCTTATATGTAATTTTTGTAAATAGTTTAAATATTTTTTCTCAAAGAAATAAGATATGCTTACTTGACATTAGAACATTAGTTTTTAAAACTTAGTTAGCTTTGGCATTGCTATGTGATAGATCAAAAATATTAACTAATTAATACAGCAAATTACAAGAGGTTGACTTTGACTGTCTTGTATGCGATGTGACACATGCAAAAAAAAATTGTTTTATATAACAAAATTATTTGACAAAAACATAACTGTATCAGTAGAATAAAATCTAAATATTAAAAAATGCGCTTACTCCAGTAAAATGCCGAAATATTAAGATTTATAACAAAACGTTGGAGCAATTTTGAGTCTGATTTTCCTGCATGTAACAGTGAAAGGGCCCTCATGCTTTGACAATAAAGACAATAAGACAGATTAGAAAAATTGCCACAGAACAGCTTTAACTGCTAGGAAACAAATTCATAAGATAAAAAATACCAAGAAAAAAAAAAGGCTGATGTTAGTCTTGTGAGAAATATGAGTATGATCTGTTTCAAGAAAAATGTACTAAGTGAATTTTTTGAAAAGAAATCTAGAGTATTCTAACATTATTGATGTATCAATTTTCATGGACCTGCAGAAAATGAGGTCTGAAGTGCAATAACATATGAAACGGACAAAGTAAAATCCGGGTTCCATTGCATTATAAGAAATGTAGCACATAATTTATACAATTTTAAATTATTTTTACTTTGTAAGACAAAAGTTGATCAAATCTGAATGGATTTGTTTCTGGGAAACTGTTATGAAGAAAGAAACTTTGGTCAACACCTTTTCTTTTGATAGAGCAGGACTGAAGCTTTGATACGACCCTAATATATTTTTTTCATACTTTTTCTTTTTTTTTTCAGTTTTTTAAAAGATTGGTGATATTTTAAGTTTGAAAACAGCATATTTGAAAAAATACACAACAATTAACATGAATAAATTAAAATACAATTTTGCTGAAGTAAAATACATTAAATTTATAATAGTTAACATGAATAAATAAAGCAAATAAAAAAATAAATAAATATGAAAGCGAAAATTTACCGTTGATCTAACTGAAGTCTAGTTTTCACAAACCAAATGGGATTGGTTAGAGAACAAGACATGAAACCTACAATAAAAATTATAGCATCAAAAACCAATTATATTTAAAAATAAACATATCAAGTCAAAATACACAATACAGAACCATTATATATGCATTCACATTTAAACCTACTTTTGAGCAGGAATAAAAAAAGGATCACATTTTGAAAAAAAAGCTTTTTTTCCCTGCAACTTCATAAGTTGATCACAGCTTTCCCCAGGATTAAAAAAGGGCAGGGTGCTGTTTTTTTAAACAAGGCACTTTTTGTAGAAAAGGGCATTTTTTCGAAACAAAAAGGCATGTTATTGCCTCGAAGCATTGGTGGATATAGTCTTAGGACACGTACTGTTATTCCTAGGTACAAATATCTAACTGTCGCAACAATAATAACTTTGAAATATTTATGAATTACTTGCTAGGACAATTGAATAGTTTATAATAGTTTAAAAAACAATGTGATAACTACTCCTTCAATTCTTTCAGCTGTTACTAGCTGTAACTTAAAAAACTTTTCAAGCCAAAAGTAATAATTGCTTTTGGAGTAACCACCATAAGGAAATAAAAACCAATAAACAGCACTAGTTAAAAAGCACTTGGTATTTGTTATCAATAGATAAGTCATTTGTTTTCAATTTAAATGTTCAAAATCAACCACATTCATCTTTTACATGGGGATTTCTTTGTATTTTTAGCATATTCTTGCCTTTTTTTTTAATGCCACGTGTCACGAGAAATATTGGCGTTTTGCTATAAATCTACAGCAATCTTTTAGCAGCTGCTTTCGGTTTTCGATATTTCTTATTATTTTTTCAGTAGTACACAATAGGAAGAAAATTGAGCAAAAATTTAAACGTATTTTTTGGGACCAAAAAATGCTTTGCGTACCTATATTGCATAATAAAACAGAGCATATTATCCATGAATTATGCGCAAAAACAACTGTTTCAGCAACTAATCTCGATTTAGATTATTATAGACATTATATTTAAAAAAAATAATAAAAAAATAAACGGATTTCGGACATTGGTGGATTTTAGGTCGGTGGAATTGTGGAGCTGCACTGCACATGCTTAATTTTAAATTCAAAATGTGAAAGCACTATTAAAAACTTGAATTTGAATGGAAGATTAAAATGCAGTGTTAACTTAACGTTTATCTGACTGAAAGTGAAGAGTTAGAATTATATTAAAACACATGTCAATTTGACAAAGAAACACTTCTCTAATCATAAAGGAATAAGAAGGAAGAATGACACCCAGTATTCTTTGCTGGAAACTGGTGTAAACAGCCCCTCATTATTGAATAAAAGCGATGCAAACCCTGAGGCGGCAAGGAGTACGGAAGTAATTCTGGGAATTCAGCAGTGGCTTATCAGTAAAGTGAAAGGTCCTTGGAAGAATATTGTTTAGCTTCTACAATGCCCAATTCTCATTGTTAGCTCAATGGCAATCTAAGTTGGGAGGAGAGGGGGAAGGGCAGATATTCGCTATTTTCACATAGAAGAAAGACATCGTAGGAAAAACAAGGAGAGGGGACACTGGCTCTGTTCCTTTTCCAAGTAAAAATCTTAAATCCAAAGGTGACAGTTCATGATCAAAAAGGCTATCAGGGCGCCGTTTTACCGATAAAATGGCAAGTTGGGCATGTTCTATGAATCAAAGGGCACGTTGGGCGAAGTGCCCTCCCACCCAAGCCTGGGGGTGGGTCTGAGTAGATAAAAATACATTGTTTGCAAAACATTAAAAAACACATGTGGAAGATGGGCGACACAATTAAAAATAAAATAAAAAGAATTGAACATATTGAAAAGTTTCAATTCTGTAATATTCTTCACCAAGTTCCAGTACAATTTGCCTTTGTCCCCTTAACTTCTGAAATGTGAGACGTAATGGAATTTGTTGTTGTTATTGTTTACAATCCTTCATTGATCCAGCAGCAGCTAGATCAGATTCATGATGCCATGAACCCTAGCGAAGTCAAGCACCAGTAGTGGGCTAGCACAGACATCTGCCAGAGTGAACCCCAAACAATCAAGGATGTGGTCGGGGGATGCCGGTTTCAGATTGCATTTGCTGCACAAAGAGAAGATCTTACACCCAGAGTCGAAAATCATGTTTATCAGATGACCACTTATGAGTCTCGAGATGGCCGTTTGATCATGTCTGTCACCCTCGAAATCTAATGAGCCTCCCGGTGTCTTCCTGCAGTACCAGGGATGGGCGGGAGGGGTGATCCAGACTTGCCTGTCTCCTTGTTTCTTCATAGATAAAATTTCCTTATAAGTTAATGTGAAGTCCTTGTTGGGCAACTCTGAACAACCTCTTTTAGCCAAGATGTCTGCAGCTTCATTGCCATGGATGTTTACATGAGAGGGAATCCACTGAAAGTGGACTTCCCTTGGTTAGATTTTTGAGATGGGTGATAATCTGAATACCTACAAGGTCGCACACAATGCTCCAGTTCTGTAGGTATTGAATCGAGCTCCGACTATCAATAAGGATCCAAATGTCACCATATTTAGTGTCGTGAAGGATGGTATTTAATCCTTCATTTATGGCGATTAATTCACTTCTGAATACCGAACAGTTATCCGGGTTGTGTCTGGAAAGCTGAACAGAAAGACTTTCGATAAAGACTCCACTCCCAGCGTTAGTAATGGAATTTTGTCAGGCTTTTTGGACAACAGCTACCGTCCAATCAACCACTATTCTTTTATTGTCAGGAATATCAGATAAGCTGGAGGAATGCCCTTTTCAATCAACTTTCATTTCTTTTAGTCAATGTTAAGTCACAATGATCAAAATGCTCTCGAATCTCAAAGATAAAAACATTATTTTTATTTTGGTAAGATTGTTATTAAAATTGATTTGGAGCTAAATCTGGGTTTAAATGGTTTTGTTGACCAAAATCAATAGAAATTTAAAGTAACCATTAGTAAGGGAAGAAAACTAATTTGCTCAAGCAAATTAAAGATTTTACAATCAAGGATCAAAAGTTTTTCTACACTGTTTCTCATTTTAAATGTTATTTTTTTCTTATTTCAACTTTTTGTGCTCTCAACAATATAGTTGATAACTTCCTTTTTTTTTTAAGTTACAGTTCTGTTCAGCTATCGTTTCTGTTTTTTTATTATTACTAAATAGCTTACAAAATGAACAGTACTAAACGCTTTAAAAGTCATGCCATAGATAATACACTAAGTAAGCATCAAAAAGTAAAAATATCTATGCAGTAAGAAATGAGCACAATTTTAACAATAAACAAAAAAAAAAAAAAAAAAAAAAATTCATTTATTGAAAGAAATTTCATGAATTTTTAAAAAGTGCCAAACATAATTACATTTAAAAAGGTTTAAATCCTTAATAGAATAAAATACTGCTCTTTTTCATTGCTTGTGAACTTTCAATAATGCTTGCAAAGTAAACAAATAAATAATTGTTTGTGAAAAAAGAACAATAAGATAAGAAAAAATTTACTTTGAAAAAAAAAATGGCAGTAGAAAAAGAGTTTTAGCTTATGTTGAGGGAAGCCCTTTTAATTTGAAGTAAAATACTTATTACTCCAGTTGTACTTAACTTAAAAGCATCTAACAAGTTCTATCTTTTTTAAAATTTTAAATGATTAAATATGTTTCCCCACCACATTAAAGAAAGAATGTTAATTGCCTTTTAAAAAATATCTCTACTAATAACAGTCCTATAAAGTTAATTATTAGTTCCTAGGAATATTTTGAATTGTTTCTTTCCTGGCTTGACCTGAAACTAATTAGAAGTTCTCGAGGAAATAACAAACAAATATACATGTAATTATTTAAATTTGCTTATTGCACAAGACTTACTATCTACCAATCACAAAGACAATAGAATGAAAAATGCATTTCCACAGGAAAGAGAAATCCACATGCAAATGTTGATTGTTAAATGAATGAACATTGTAATTTATTCAGTTTACAAAATATGAATATTAAACTTGAAACAATTGGGCAATAAAATACATAAATATTACCTGCACTAGCTGCAGAGAAAATATGTACAATAGGTGTATCTGGAGTGAGCTTTTCATTACAAAAGTTCTTTGTATGAGAATAGGTGCAGAAATATACAGCCCTAAAAATAAATATTCAGAATTATTTACATACATCCATTAAAAATATTAATAAATTTTAAATCAATAAAATACTTAACTACAGCTGGAAAGCAATTGTTTAGTTCTAGATGATTTTTTTAAACATTTTTTAAACAAGAGTTTATGATCATCTATATTCCTATATAATACATAACAATTTAAGACTTTATACATTAACCATTCTTATTCCTAAATAACTTCCATTGTTAGATAGTTTAGCTGTTTGCTCTTAATTTGATTAAAAAGATGGTCATTTAGCTATAAAGGTTTTAATTCCAACTTTCAATGAAAATAAAATATGAGCTGCAGATAAATGAAATTACATCCTAATTAGGAAAGATTGAAAAGAATTTCACATGCACAATTTTAGTGAAAAGAAAATTAATTTAACTAATGCCAATAGTCCCTCCTACTAGCCGCGTTCACAACACACACGTTTCTACCACTCAAATAACATCTCTGGCTCCGAAAAAGCAGGTTGAAAATTTCCCTGCTTCCATATTAAAAGAGGTTATCCATTGTACCAGAGAAAGTGGTTTTTACCCAGCATCCTTAGTGGCTATATCCAACAAGTAGACAAGCTAGTTTTGCGTAATGAATTCTGGGTAAAAACTCGGCATTTACTCCAGAAGGAAGCAGGAGGAAAAAAAATCCACATTTCCCTGGTATATAATCAGAAAGGGGGGTAAAAGGCAAGTTATTTGCAGGGTCGAAACTGTCCATGTAAATGCGTTTACTATAAACGATGCTTTGCAGAATGACCTTCTCTTACTACAACCCTTTCATTGTAGCAACTGCTGCAAGTTGAGTTCAGTTTGTTACTCCATAGGAGGAATACCATTTTGACGTCAGTTTGAATTTCAGGCTTTGGGATAAAAATCAGGATACTTAATATTCTTTTATATGTTTAGCATATACAGTGAAACTTCTACAAACAAACACCTCTATTAACGATCAATTTTCAAAAGCACCGATTTTTCCCTTTATCTACTCAATGTTAAAATTCTTCTAGAAACGACCAGCCAACTTTCATCAACACTATGAATGACCACCGGCTGGCTCTTTGTTAAAAAATTTCTTGCACACTTTTCTGCACAAAAAAAAAAAAAAAAAAAAATTCACATTCCAAACTGGTCAGCTGATCTTGACGCATTGTTTACAGATGGCAACAGGTGCAAGGAAGGGGTGACAAGTCACATTGTTGATAATCCGTATCATGGGTGCAAGTTTAGTGATGTGTTCAAGACGGAAAATATTTTCAGCTCCCCCTCCCCCCCGCCCGCATGTGGACTTAAGGAAAAAATTGCATGTATAAATATAGCAGATTTTAACAATGCCAGTTTTGGAATCTATTTGATTTAAATTGTAATATTTAAGTGTTTTGACATCATAATTCCAAAAAGTCTAAAATCCGGCAATAAGGGGGGGCCTGGGGGCTCTCCCCCAGAAATTTTTTCAAATTGAAGTCCAAAAAACGCTGTGGTAGGCCATTTTGGTAAAGTTCAGGGAAAGGAGGGGTTCAGGGACTCTTACATCAATTATTTCAAACTGATAGTCCCAAAATCACAATATTGGGCAACCTTCAAAAAATATTAAAGAAAGAGGGGGAGGAGGGGACGCTATGGGCTTTCCCGAAATCGAAGATTTAAAAAGGAAATTGTAATTTAAATTTCATAACGTTTTTCCGCTTTTTGAATGCACTATTGAAGGGATGGATTTCAGGAACCCTCCTTCGGCAATATTTCGAAATTGAAGTTTCAAAAACGCAAATTTTAGACGATGTTGGATAATGTAAGGGGTAAAAGCGTTTGCAGCACCCCATCATTAGTTTTTTGCCGATACTAAATATTTTTGTTGTAGCAATAAAATCGCTTAGGACATAAGATTTTCACTTTTGCAACATAAATCAGTTCTGATTCGAAAGTCTACCCAAGGTAGCGCCAACAAACTAGAAAAGAAGGAAAGGTGGGGGAAGGGTAAGGCCGACTAATGATAATGAACTGTCACCATTCCCCCACAGTCTTCATTTGAAAAAGAATTCTTTTATAAGATAGCAGGTGGTGAAATTAGCAATAAAAAAATCGCTTCAGTGAAGTAGATATATTTTTTAAATAAGGTACCCTTTCCAACATTCATTAATTAAAAAAGAAATAGGGGAACTGAATCCTAACTCCAGGCAGGGTTCCCGAATCGCATCCCTCTTAAGGCACTCAACTATAGCCTAAAGTGGCGCTTTACATATTTCAGCATCAAAGAATTTTCGGAAGAGAACTCCCGAACCCCTTCCTCTGAGTTCACCACAAATATCCTAAATTTCAATTTTTAAGGCTTCACTTTCTAAATTGTTTTGTAGGAATAGCACCCCTCTTACCTATAAACATTACTTATGATCGCCTAAAAATTTTAATACTTTAATTTTGGAAACTTTTTGAAAAAATCTTCCTACTCCCTTCTCCCTTAAGTCATCCAAAGATAGCTCAAAACAAAGCACTTAAAATTTTAGAAACTAAAATGTTTCGGGCTGGGGGTGCAGAATACCCCCCCCCCCCCTCTCATTGTGTTTACTAAACGCAGTGTAAGTTTTTGTTTAAGATTTATTTTTCTATTGAGAGAGCAACTCCCTTCCAAACATCGCCGAAGACAACCCAAAGTTTTAAGACTTCAATTTCGAAAATGCTTCGAGAAAGACCCCTGAATTCCCTAACTATTAACTCACTCAAAAATAGCCAAAATAGCATTTCAATACTTCGGGGAGAGAGACCCCCCCCTCCCCGAACTCTTTCCTCTAAGTTCATTAAATTTTACTAAAATTTGCTGTTTCCCCTTTTCATCACCGAAGATTTAAGAATTTAAATTCTGAAACGTATTGAGAGAAAGCCTTCGAATTCCCTCTTCTTAAGTCTTCCAAAGATTACCTAAAGCTGAGTTCTGAATACTTCAGCTTTGAATATTTTTTGGGAAAGGAGAACCCCGAACCCCAAGACGGTCCAGAGTTGCGCTTTTAAGACTCCAGTTTCGGAATTTCGCCTAAAGAGATCCCCCTCCCTCCCTCTTGACATTGCCAAAGACAGCCTAAAAGATTTAAGACTTCAATTACAAACAGTTTTCGGGAGAGGGTCGCAAATGCCCTTTAACTTAAGTCATTTAAGTATAGCCTCAAATAGTTTTTAATACATCAGCTACAAAACATTTTCATGTTAGAACACCAAAACCATCTCTCATAAATTCACCAAAGATTGCCTAAATTAGTGTTTTTAAGACTCCAGTCTTCGATTCTTTTTAAAACCCACTTTTATATCATTAGAGACAGCCTAAAACTTTTTGACTTTTAAATTTTTAAGAGTTTGCACTGGAGAAATATCGATCCACTCCTAGCTTCAAAAATATTTTCAATTCAGTTTTTCGATATTTTATACTGTAACCCGTGAGTAACCCCCCCCCCTAGATTGTCCAAGATATCAACGTTTTAAGACCTCAGTATCGTGGGTTAATTTGCGGACAGATTACCCTTTTTGCAAGAGCAGCGTTTTTTCGCAAACTCGTGCTGCCGTTATTTTTCTCCTTTCCTTTCTCTCCCTCCCCCCACCCATATTTCCATTCTAGCGAGTGTTCGAATCAATGACATTAGAATTTAGTGATTCCTCAAGTCATTGTCAAAAATGCAGGAACGGTTTGCCCATAGGTGTTTCCAAGCAGCTTGAAATCTCCCCCCCCCCCCCCCCGATTATTTCCAAAATTCCCATTTTCATTAAAATCTTCAAAATCCTTGATAGTTTCTGTTTTACATGGTATGTGGACGCCCTTTGCTGTGGCGAAAATATTTCATCTTGTCAGCAATCACTCTCAATCGGTGATGCAGATTCAACTCTTAAGACATTTTAAGAGTGTACATAATTTTCATTTATGCGTGTAAAGTTTACAAAAAAAAAAAAAAAAACACAAATGAAAAAAACGAAAGGATGATCGAAAATAGCATGAGAAAAGGCTAAATTTTCAATTAGAGCCGATTGCTTCGAAAAATCAGGGAGAATAGCGAGCAATCCTTGGTCTGCAATGCAGCGAGTTGGAAATAAAGCTATACTTAAAAAAAGTCAAACGGCGCGAGCCGAAAAGCCACTCCTCCAAAAGTACGTTGCAAACAAAACAAGCACATGGCGGAAAACCGAGAGAATGTCGATGTAAATTCGTGGTTATGGAACGGTTCAGTAATATTAAAGCATATTTTTGAAACACACAAATTTTTTCTTTTTTCATTCAAAATTAAAAGAAAGTCACTGAATTTCTTTCCGTCCCGACCTCCGTCTCGGAAATTTTGTCAAGACGGAAATCCGTCCTGAGACGGAAGGTCTTGCACCCATGGGATCTCTCTATAGCTTGGTAAGCACCTTTGATGTGAAATGAAGAGCCTACAAGAATGACAAGTGCACTTCAGCTAAAATTCTCGTAAAACATGTCCAATAAACGAGTAACTTCAACCTTGGAGCAACAAATAGAAGTGATCGAGTCTTACGAAAAAAGAAATTCAGAGAGGAAGTTAGTAAATATTTTCGGTTGTGCATAAACTGAAATTAATAAACGAAAAGACAAAATTAAAATTCGTAAAGAATAGGAAACATTCAAGAATCTAGGCTTATAGAGAATTTGGGTGGAAATTTTTTTTAGGGACACAAGTATTGTCACAAACGCAAAAAATATAAACAATCTAAAACTTCTTCATATTTTTAAGTAAGTTTGAAAAATGCATATGATGTAGTAGTGCTTGTATGATGCAATGTTCAATAATTAGCAAGGACAATTTGCATGTTTCTTTAGTCCATAGAATTTGCAAATTTACAGTATTATTTTTTTGAAATTTTTTTGGCGATTTTAAGTTGACACTTCTTTGAGCAACCACCTCTCTTAATGACCACTTTTTTGCAGAACACAGGGAGGTCGCTGTAGAGAATTTTTTTTTTGCATACATTAGACTTAGTTTTATCTCCACTTTTTTATGAAAGGTTTTAATTGTGCTATTTAATCAAATTAATAGTCACTCATTGAGAGAAAAAAAGTGCTGGGAAACTAAACCTTAAAAGAGAAAAACGACGACAGGAGTCCATAAGGCAACATTAAATAATTCACAAAATAAAATAATCTGCTAATAACATTCAACTATCTAAAAAGTTGTTAAATAAATAAAATAAAAGAATGTGAAAAAATCTGATCATAAACTTTCCTGAAAACTTGATAGGAACTGATAGTAAATAGGTTGTTATAGTGCAATTTTGTTTTGACAGTAGGGATTGTTATAATGAACCTCAACTGTATTTCTCAAGATTTTAAAAAGTTTTTCTTTGTTTATTTTTTGCATTTTGATGCTTTTTTAAAATTGTTGTTTACATGTTTAACTGTTGATTTAAACACAAAGGTTTTTACATGTTTTTTAGATGTTAATAACCAACATTTGTTCTTGTTCCATTAATATCCAATACTTCAAAGCTGTTGATCATTACATACCTTGATGGAGCAACTCCAACCAGATTTGGACCAAGACCTTTAAATAATGCTCTTGCACCTTCTGTTTCTACAATGTGCCTGTAAATAGAACAAGCTTATACTTTAAAACCCATAAGATTTTTAGAACTGAAGGCAAAACATGAGTAAAGTTCAATTTGAGTATCAGTGAAAAATCAAAAGAAAAAACCTTCCCCATAATAAGAAAATTTAACCTATAGAAACTGTTAGTTTTCCCTCACATGTTTAAACCGATGAAAGTTACAAATTTAACTAGAAAGTGTTGTAATTCCTAAAATTACTTTAATAAGTGAGAATATATAAATAAAATAAACAACTGAAACAATAAAATTGTAAACAAAAAGCAAATACATTAGTAGACCTTTCATTAAAATGTTATGAACACATTTGACATCATTATGACATCAGATTATAGAAAAAAAATATTCACTTGAAACAACATTCTCTCAAAAAATAATCATCTGATTTACACACCAATTGAAATGTATTCATAAAAACATAATAAATAAATTGGTTCTTGAAAACTAGAATCTTTATTTAGTAACCAAACATTTTAATAGAAATTCATTTACCTTCATTAAAAATAGTTTGTAAAATTTTTAAAACAACGTAAAAGAAATTAAAAGAAATACGAAAAAAAAACCTTGGTAACAAAGACTTAATATAATGATGCTAAAAATTACATTGACGTAGGGTGGTCTGCTTTTTTCGCTCTCGAAAAAAACCGCCTTGGACAAAATATTTTGTTTTTGCAAACAAAATATTATTTTCTCCATTTCGTCTAGTTTTATCGGTAAATAAAAAATTTCAGACTAAAAAATAACTTAGGAGTAACAAATTAATATTTCGATTCTTCTCATTGAAAGAACATTTTTAATCGAATTATTACACATGTAGTTGTATATGCACAATATGTTAAAGATTTACTAGCTTATTTAAAAGTTTTTTTAATGGTTGCACATTTTTAAAATGTGAATATTAACATTAAATTTTAATGCATTTTATAGCAATCATGAAAAATTTACTTTGTTACATAATATAAAACATGTGTTTCAAATATGAATATCATATAATGAAGTAAAAAATTGGTGTTAAAAAAGAAAATGTTCCATTGAAATAAAATCAAGTTTGTTATCAATAATAATTAAAACTTAAATCTGCACTTCTTTGTTTTTGGTTCAAGTTTCTGTTTACTATGCTTTCAGTTTTATTTTAATATCTAATTGGATCAAAAACAAAACTTTTCGTTTTTTGATATGGGTTTCCATTCCTTTTCAAAAATACTTAAACCTTTAGTTGATAAATTATTTAAAATCAGAGCTCATTAAATACAATACAAGTGTTTACTGTTTTAAAACACGTATTAGCTAAATCTGCTTCGTAAAAAAAAAAAAAAAAAAATGAAGCGGCAAAGCAAAAAGTGCTGCTTAGAAGAACTTTTGTCATGCAAATCTGAAATTTAAAAATAGTCAGCTAAATTTGGTAGAAAGACATTTTAAAACTGTTGACTATGAAATGCAAATTCAAGATTCAGAGATAGAGTATGTTTAGCTAATTTTAACACTTTTTTTTAATGCAAGATGTTATTTACAATATTCATTAACTTTATATTTGTTTTTATTATCTTTAATTGATTGTAATTATTAAGTTCATTTTTATTTTTATCATGATCAAAAAAAAAAAAACCCTTTTTTAAAAAATTATTTACAATATCATATTGCAAATTATGTTCCACCGCTATTTTAGTTCAGCAACTTTGATTTTAAAGTATAAAATTGCCTTAAAAATAATGCACATTTTTTTTTTTTTTTTTTTTTGCATTAATTAGATTGTAATTAAAATACAATCATTGTTTCAACTAAATGATTAATTTAAAGAATTTCTACTTTAATAAATAAGGTAACTGAATTATAAAAACATTCTATTAATACATCATTGTAATAATTGTAGTATTAAATATAGTAGTATGTATTTAAAATCAAAGGATTCTCATTCAGTCCAATTTCAATTTATCTATTTTGACTATTTCTTCCATGGTCCCAGACTACTTACAAAAAAAAAAAAAAAAAAAAAAAAAAGCGGATAAAATATCAACATTTAGGTGTGTGTGTTTTTCAAACTTTTTAATGACAAATTGTATTCTGTTATGAGACAAAAAAAACTTATGTAAAGTATAAGTATAAAAAGTTAAGCATAATTTTTTTTTATTGCATTTCAAGAGCATGCAAAAAGAGAAGAGATCTTTAATGCTTAAAAGCTTGCTAATCTGAAGATTCACACTTTAGCAATAAGTTAAGCAGATAGATTTCACAAACAAGAAGATACAAATAAAAAGAGATCTACATATCTCTAAAATTAACTACAGTAAAACCTGTGAAGTTGACCACTTTTTTCAGGCACAGAATTAGCCCTTATCCTATAAATCAACCTCTGTAAGTTGACCACCTGTTTAAGTTTACCACTAAAGTAATGCACCACAGGGGTCAACTTACACAGGTTTCACTGTACTAAATAAAAGAGGGAAAAGGAAGGGCGATTAAGGTTTTACAGGTATGAAAATAAGATATTCAGGGTGAAAGGTTGTGTGTAACATAGACAAAGAAGATAAAACATTTTTAAAACAGTTTAAAATTAGCTCAATTCAAATTGTGATACCCAATAAAATGTTAAAATTACAGCCACTTGAATTCCTTTTATTTATTTATTTATTGACAATTATCGACTTCAACTGTTAGCGCATTAAAACTTTTAACAATATCATTCCTTTTTCAGCCTACTTCCCGTAAAAGTCACAGAAAGAAGAAAAAATAGCAATGTATCTAAAAAAATATCGCTAAAAACAAAAAAGCAAATCACAAGTAATACATGGGTGAACGTGGACTCAAGTAAAATTTTCTGTTCAATTTAGAGCGTTTTGAAATCAGACTTTAATTATTATCACCCTGTAGATTCATTTTAAATTTTGTAGGACATTTCATGTCACCATTAAGATTGAAAAGAAATAACTATGCTAGTTAAGGTTACAATTAATGGTGATAGAAAACTTTCCAAAGAACTTCACAGACATTTTTTTTTTCTATAGTTAGATTTCTAACACTGAAAACATGAGATTTGATGAATTTGTGAAACATTAAAAGGGGCTCAAATTAGATATTTTTTAGGTTTTTTAAAAACTGGTGTTCTTAATGGAATACAACCATTGTAACATTTTATTTTACAATTGGCCTTCAAACTTTTAAAGGCAATATCATCTTATGTTTACAATAATAAATGGACAAAATTTCCCGAAAATGATTAATATTTCAAGTCTGTTAGGGTCTTAAAATTCTTTTTCATGAGGGTAAAAAAAAAAGAGATTAAGAAAAAAAAATCCATAGTCAGTGGTTTTAAAATCCAGGAGTCTGAGTCTCAGCCTATCATTTTCCCTCCGACTCTGCAGCCCTGGTGAGAAAACTAATATTAGGTACAAACTAGATACTAACATCAAATTGTGCTGTACATAGCACTATTTCTCCCTACAACCGAGCAGAAATGATTTAATAAATTTTCCAGGCAGGTCTGCAAAATAATTTTTCATCAATATTTGAGTTTTTAATCTTTCTTTTCCTTAAAGCTTTGATTTAACAGGCTATCAGAATCTGCAATAACAGTTAAAGGAAGAATAACAGATTACTAAACTACGGATCAGTGGAAGTATTTGTTGTCACCATCCGGTACAGGAAAAAAAAAATCCAAAACATTCTTATAAAGTATGTTAAATTTTAGGTAAGAATGTAGTCGAAAGAAATTAAAGTTATAATTAAAGGAAAAACCTAAAACTTTCAATTTGGAGCTAAAAAACCAACTTAATAACTTGACCAATGACCATGGACAAATTGAAAAAAAAAAATGAAAATTGCTTTACTTGTTAACCTGATACAACATATCATTTTTTGTGCTGGGTTTCAATGTTAATATATATTTCATAATAATAAAAAATTAAAAAAAAAAGATAAAATAAGAAAATTTTTATAGATAAAACATT
The DNA here is from genome assembly GCF_026930045.1 of Uloborus diversus. Lineage (NCBI taxonomy): Eukaryota > Metazoa > Arthropoda > Arachnida > Araneae > Uloboridae > Uloborus > Uloborus diversus. The sequence continues at coordinate 52,171,284 of NC_072738.1, read as the reverse complement.
TTGAGAAGGTAATTATTTTTGAAAAGCAGAAACTTTTTTTTTTTTTTTTGACTAATGATAAAAAATTGTTAAAAGTAAAAGTAACTATCAAAATATATCTAAAATTCTTGCAAAGAAAATATTATAGTTAAACAACATGTTATTCACAAATGCATGAAGATACACAGAACAGAAACACTAAATGTTACTGCTTACAAAAAGTAACAGTAAAAGCTTACATAACATTTAAAAACATCAAAAAGCAACTTAAAAGACAGCATTTTTATATTAATTGAAGTGCTGTTAATGTTATTATCATCACAAAAATGCATCACAAAAAAAAAAAAAAAAAAAAAAACATTTCATAAAAAAATATGAAAAGAAAAAAGACTAGTCCTCTTAAGGTTTGAAAACTGCAATTTATCACAAAAAAGCAAGCTGTTTTAGCGATTTTCAAAAGACTTGTACACTCCAGGCAAAAGTTCTAATCTTCCAAGGTGATTCAGTAAATGAACAAAAATTTATTCAAAAAAAAAAAAAAAAAAGGAAAAAGAAAGAAAAAAAGAAAACAAACCAAATAAAATCCATTTTTTCAAAAATATGAAAATTACAGAAACAGAAAAAAGAGCATCAAAATAGTGTTTAAATTCTTGTTTTAATATAGAACTAAATAAAATTATGAAACAATTATCAAAGTAAGCAGCATCACCTACTCAAAAGGGTCCACTAATTTCAGCATCAAAAACTGAAATACACAATGAAAGTCTGCAGACAAATGGTTAAAGTCATGCAGTTTAAAGAAAAAAAAACTTTCAAATACAAAAATTTTTAAACGAAAAGCAGATTTACAAATTAGTTTTTATTAAAATAATAATAATCTATTTTTCTGACTTATGCTTATGAGATTAATTAATAAGAGTGGAAATTTAATTAACAGAAGTAGAAATTCTGGTAAACATATAATTAAAACTAAGAAAATGTAAAATATGAAAGAATAATTAACATAATCGATTTTCAGAAAACCCAACAAATTTGAAAGTAATTTTATTTCACAAAATATTGGAACTGAAATATATCACACTGAAGCTTCCAGAAAAAGACTATTGCCAAAATTTCTTCCCTTAGAGGTAGTAGAAAGACTCACAGAAATTACAAGTGACAAAAGACAAAGGAAATCAAAATTTAAAAATTTCAGATACAAATAATTAAGATCAGAGATATTACCTATCCCCTCCCCCGTCCCCCCAAAAGGTGGGAAAATACTCCATTATATTTTTTTTTGGAAGAAAGGAGATAAGAAAACCATAATAAGAAGGACCATAAAAATGATCAATTCCATTTTAAAAAACTTATTTACTAAAGATGAAACGAAAGATAACAAGGAAAGAAGAAATGTGAACTACTAATGCTAGAATTTTTGCATTAAAAAATGCAGCAACAAAACACTAAATTATAATACTTTAAAATCCAGTTGCTTCATTTTCCACAAGACAAAATTTTAATTTAAAGTATGTATGACAACATTTTTATGGCATATTTCTAATTTTCAATGCTCAAAAACCACTTGCAGAAGCATTAAAAATAGTTGGATCAAGATACACCGAAGCAAATTCAATGTATAAAGTTAGTTTTAGAATTGTACCAAAACTTACGTGGAAGAAATAATCGAGATGAAATGTTTCGAAAGAAATCAATACTACTCCCAAATAACTAAAATTTTAGCTTAAAAATCCTGCAGCTATCCAAGCCTATTGCCAAAACAACAATGCTTGATATTTCATATTAATGCTAAAAACATTTTAATCTTTAATTTTTCATGGAACAAAGTTTCAGGCAAATATGGCCTGAAAACAAAAGATTTCATGAAGAACCTACCATCATAGCGACTTACCAATTTTTCCAGAAATATAAAAGGCTATATTAAAGAATGTTTGATCCATCTCGTGCAAGACAGCCCGGAGACGCTTTGTTAACATCTCCCACCTGATTCAAACAAACACAAGTAACAGGACATGCACAATATATTTACTCTATCAAGCTGTCAAAATCTTTCATTAATTGCTAGGAATGCATGCACTTAATGTTTTCCAGAAGAATTTCATCAAAAATTTAATATTTATTTGGCAGACTCATTTATAAGTATCTTTAAATAGAACAGTTGTGCTAACTTTAGGATACCCTTTTAATTTGTAATATAATCACTCCCAAATCTGACAACAGCGAAAATCATGTTTTGTCAGTACACTGTACAGATGTTATAAATCCAAAATTTTGCTTTCCGGGTCAATGTTAAGCCTAACAGTTTGATCAAACACATAAACAATTACTTTTCCTTTGATGGTAAAATTTTATATTATATATTTTGTTTTTGAGCACTAACTAAAACATATTGCTCCCTAAAAATATTTAAGAGTGTTGTGGAATATTTTTCTTCATAATAAAAATTTTTTCAGCAAATTTTTTTACATTTTTATTTCATATATTATTTTACAGACTAATCCTGACACTTTTTCAAACATCATATAACACACATAAATAGCAAAGAAAGTATTATATGTTCAAGTTAAAACAATTCAATGCAGAAATAAATGAAAATAATGTAGCAAATAACATTAGATCAAATAGGAAGGAGTAAAGCAGCATTGAGACCTAGAGACCTCTATGGCATTGCATGGGAGGAGGGGGATTCTAATACATATTAGAGTAAAAATTTAAATACTTGGCAATATAAAATACTTTGTGTTTAGTAATGATGCAGCAAAAAGCGACTTATGAGTGACAATTTAATAGCAACATTTTTGTAATGAGATAATCAGATAAAGACTTGTTCAGTTGAAGAATGAAGTTTTCACATGGATCAATCCATTCGAATTACTTTAATAAAAATATAAAAGAAAACTCTCTGAATCAAGCAAATATTTTAAGTTTTTATAAATTCACTACTTCAAACAGTAACTTTTTTTGAGTGGGATTCAATACAAAATTTTTTTTCCAGTTGGTATAAAAATTCAAATAAATACAGAGTCTTATAATTATTTACTTTTTATAAATAGTAAAATTATTTACTGATAATGACCCGTTTGCAAAATCTGGATGAAATCTTGATGATAAAGAAAGATTTTAATGCAATTATATTACATAAAACTAAAATCAATCATGTGATCAAAACTCGTAGAATTTATACTTGGGCTAATCTAAAGAAATTAATATGTTTTATATATTACATTTCAAAACAAGAAACACTGTAACGGCAATTATTTAAAGTTTCAATTTTTTTCCTTATTTTTAATTCTGTATATTTACATGTAAGGAAAAATTAACATTTTATTTAATAAGAGAACCTAACGTTAGCACAATGTTTGCAATCAGAATAATTTTACAAAACTAAGTAATAATTAAATTTCAGCTTTAACTTTTTAACATAAACATAATCACTAAAAATCCTCTATGGAAGTTAGGCAGGGATTTAGCAGTACACACGCACATAATAGTTTTCAATCTCCAACCTTCTTGAAACTTTACAAATTAGTTTATAATAGACAAAATCCCTTGTATTCAGCAAGAAAACACAAAGCCCCAACAGATGTCACTGTGAACATGACAAACTTTTATTACCTGATTAGCATCATAATTTGATGTGCACGAAATTACTTCTTAATGCATCAAGGTAGTAGTTTTTACATAAGTAAAATTGACATTTTACTATGAATTTACACTGCGGTTAATGTGGTAATATTGTTTTAGATTAGTACAATTACAAAGTTTTATGCTATTTATTTTTCAAACTATGTTTTAAAAAAATTCCATATGTAATATAATATGTAAGTATTGATGGATAAGAAGTACAGCAAAGTCCCCTCAGCTCACACATAAAGAAAAACCTCCTCTGACTGAGTGACAAAAAATGCAGCTCTTATTTTATAAATAATTTGACTACTTATTAAAAAGCATGTCGTTGCAATTAAGTTGTTTTTGGCAAGCTGAACTATTATCCAAGCAACAATTAATGTTTTCTAAAATAAAAATTTTCTTTCTTACTTATTAACACGAGTTGTTTTACCTAAATTTAGTTAGAGCAAATAAGGTAAAATGTTCCTTTAACAACTATTGCATCAATCAATTTTGAGAATAATAAATATTATATATTTTTTACAGCTGAAATATCTAGAAAACTTACGAAAATCACATTAAGTTTAAAAAAATAATAATTCACACTTTAACCAACAGTTATTGTTTGACAAACAGGACCATTTCAAGGTTTTCAGCTGCCCTAAGCGAGCTTTGAAAACTCCACCCCATTTTAATACCATGGCATTATAGCAAAAGCTTGAAGTCATTAATTTTTAGCAACTTAACCTCCTAATTAAAATTTTATAATACGTATTACTTTCAGATTAAAAAATTTAGGAGCTTAAAATTTTTACTGATATTTAAATTAATACTGCTGTGCTTAAAACATAAACTATTTACCAAGTTTAAAAAGAAACTAATAAGTAAATAACTGCAATTAAAATTGAATGTTTAGTAATAAAAAACTTTATTTCTTAATCGTTTTGCAGCCCACAAGAATCTGCAGCTTTACACAAATACCTGATTATGCCTACTAGTGGAAACGGATCTGCAAATAAATATGTCATCCATGCTGCTATTTGGGAATTTGATTGGTAGATGCAGAGGTTACTGCGCTGCAAAGTGTTGCAATTTGAAATAAAATGCCTGCATACTTTTTTGCAGATAAGAAGTTTAGTGACAGATGGGGCTGTATACAAGGAGTAGGTTTTTAGAGTTCCAACTCAAACCCCTTCTAGAATTATTAAAAACCACTCTAAAAAATGCTTTTCGTTATACTTTTATGTCTGAATTTTTTTTTATTTTTATTTATTTTTCTAATTTTATTTCAAAAACAAAAACTTTTGTTATTGAGAAATTGTGGTTTTTTTCTTATTATTTCAAAAATCATTTCCACAAAACAGTATAGCATTTTTCTGCAGAATTTGAAAACCCGACACTAACAAAAGACATTGAAATTCTTTAATTTGAAACTGCCTAGTCTACATTTAACATATTTTTATTATTCTAAACAGTGTGAATTTAAGAAGTATTATTTTGAGTGCGTGTAAATGAGTATACACATCTTTCATTTGGAGTAATCAAGAAGACATGGATTATTTAATAAAGGTACAGGGGATTTACACAGTGTACATTTCAGATTTTTTCCTCCATTAAATAGATATGTAACTAATATTTTATATTTGCTTTATAACAGCTATCCTTACAAAATTCAACAGAATATATAAATAAAATCAAATTTAATAATTGATCATATAGTTTTCGGGAGAATTGTGAAAGCCTCCCCGAAACTTAAGTGTGGTTACGGCCCTGATAACAGTTGAATTAAACGACCAATATATTTCTCTAATACACAACTTCCCAACTCCTTCTTAATTACCTTTAAATATCCTGAATTCCTATCCATAATATAAATAAAACCGAGAATATATGTGTGTGTATGTTCCCTATACAAATCCAGTTTTCGTCGGATCTCGACCAAATTCGACAGGGAAATACTTGGGAACCCAAAAAAGGAACACGGGGGGGGGGGGGGGGGGGGGGGGGGCTTTCAAACGCCAAAAAAGAACCAAACTGTTCAAATTTTAATTATAGGAACCGAAAATGGCATTAAATGTCCTCTCTCTACCCAAAATAATTATCCAATTTCTTTGATTCAGGTCCCATTCGAAAGTCCGCGAAAAACACCAGTAGAGTTCCTTCATCTCCTTCGAATTTCAAAAAAAAAAAAAAAAAGGCTGTAAAATCTCCGGTAAAAAAAATCAAAAAGCACTGCTAAGCCTAATGGAACAGAAATTTTTAAATCAGAAAATTATCGCTTGCGTGATCTCATTTTAAATTAGCGTTCAGAAGGTTGCCACTTTTTTTCCTTGGCCATGACTTAACAAAATTTTGCTTTTGTTTTGATGTAAAAATTTTCCCTTTTGATTATTATTTGGCGATTTATCCTCTTTTTTTTTTTGAATTTTAGTTGTACTTATGGAGTGTATCGTTTAATTCTTTTAGGAACTTTTGATTTGCTGTTTTCTTTCTTTGAGAAGGATTATTTTGACGGGAAATTTTATAGTTTTTATTTTTCCCTCTAATTGAAGCCTGATTGTTGAACATGTGTCACTCACTTGACATAATTTTTATTTTCGAGGTGGGCCGTGCAAAGCCGGGCAATGCAGCTAGTAATCAATAAAACCCAAAATGGAACTTTGATTGCTCGAAGTGAGAACTATGCAAAAAATTTCTAGTTTAAAGGATTAAACTTTTAAAAACTGGAAGAACATCAGATGAACCTTTAGTATATATAAATAAAAACAAACATAAGGAATATTAACCATCAAGACAAAAACAGAAAGTTTTAGAATTACATAAAATTTATATCAAATAATATAAATTTTCAAAATTACAAAGTTTTAATTTTGATTTTCACTAAAGACAATTAATGTTTAATTATTTTTGTGCATAAAACTGACCTTAAACATTTCAATCCTCTAGCAACAATAATGTTTAATAACTAGTTCCAAACAAATTATATTTGAAATTTTAAATACATTTTCAACAATCGACAATTTATTTACAGAAAATATTTAATGATTACTGCCTCAGCAAAATCATAGCCTAATCTAGCACAGAGATAATAATACAATAATGCAAATTTTATCTGGCTAATAACAACTTGAAAATGTATAATATACTTCACACTCTAGAACGTAAAAAATTGCAAAATGAAAAAACAACTAACAATGGAAACTGAACATACTTTAAACACCTCCAAATGCCAAATGACTGGTGTGGCCGAAGAGGAACATCTGTTATCACAGGGGAAAATCTTTCATAGGAGCTACAATTGCAGAATTCAAACCTTGGTAGAGTGACTGATCTTGGAGCGGCTGAAACCGAATTAAAAGGACCAAAACTAGCTACAGATGATTGAAGTCGGGTTTTTACAACTTCCAAAGGACAAGTGGCTATAGCACCAGCTGTGCCACCAAGGCTGAAATATGATATATTTTTAATGTCATTAAAAAAATTTCAATCACCAAAAACAATAAAAGTATATAGGTATTAAATGTTTAATGAGAGATCTCCCCACAAAGAAAAGACAACTCTTTGATCAACTACTTGAAAAACACAGGCCCGTAATTTTAGGGGGGCAAAGGCTCAGTGTCAGAAATAAGTGGTCCTTAGTCGCATTTTGAGACAAAAAAAATTAATTTGATGCATAGATTAAGAAAACTAGGTTACTATATTCGCCTCAGTTCTAAAGTTTTGGATTGAACCAAAGCTTTTCTTTCCCTGACTTATCATGATTGAAACCAGCAATTGCATGCATGACGTGCAGTAGGGCTGGGCAATGCATCGCCAAAAAAGTGGTGTGAATCCCTCATTGTTAAACTGGTTTAGAGTTTCTCTCTAAACTAAACCAATGCCTCGATACCGCTTACTCTGATGTACAGACACCTTTCCAGGGTTACTGCCATTTTGATCTCTAATTTTTCCACATTAATGTTAAATTAGCAGTGTGTCAATCCAATCTGGCTTAACAATAAAGGTGAAAAGAGTTAGATCTTCATTTCTAACAAAATATGTAAGAAAATCACATGTTGTTATTAGTCATTCACAAAAGATATTAGGTTAAGTTTATCAAAGAGTCCCTTGCCAGAAAAAAATGAAAATTTTAAGAGCAAAATAGCAACAAAAAATGCAGTTATATATTTTGGTGTTACATACTGTGAAGTTCCTAGCACAGGCGTCACACGGGTTGATAACTCGTAGTATCACAAAACCCCCTCCACCCCATTTTAGAACATACATTATGTAAATATGAAATTTATACAATTTTCAGAAACAACAGATTCCTATTTTTGTAGCGTAACAGAAGTTTGGAAGACAAATATAAACTGTGAATCCATTTCATGCAAAATTGCCATCCGGTGTGGAACCCTCCTCCCCCTCTTCTGGTTACAAGGAACCCTTTTTTAATGCAATATGTAAACTTTTGAGTGGAATGCATGACTTTGCATGTATTTACTCACAACTTTTTGCATTGAAAAAACAGGTAATCTCAAAACTTGGCTTCAATATTTTTCACTAACTTGCGATTTTAGCATGCTTTATTATACAAAATTTTTTTTCTGGTACTGGAATCTATCAATTCGTATCTACCATGGCATGCCATTTTCATACCTTGTAAATATTTTGTAAAATTTTAACAAACAAGTTTAAGTTTTAAAAAAATCGAGATGAATCGCTACATTGTGATGCATGCTACATAGCGATGTAAGGTGAGCGATGCATTAGGATGTAGAAATTTCTACATCAACGAGCCCTAATGTGCAGAATAAATTTATAAGAGTGAACTTACTCTAGGTGTCATTTTGACATTTAACTTTAAATTTTTATTTTTAACACTTCATGTACTCGATGCACATTGCATAGGGGTGGACAAAAACAATTAGAAGTCATGACCCCATAAAAGTCATTTGTGACTAGCCCCAAAGTTTATGTGCACGCCCCTGTGTGTTGTGTTACAAAATGCTCACATATCAAACATTTGTGACTGAAAAGAAACTTGGAATGTTCATCTTAAATTTTATGTATCATTTACAGTGCTAAGTATAATAATTTATGAACTAAAATTATTAAGACAGGGATTTTCTTTTATGCTAACCATGTATAGATAATACAGCAGTACACAATAAATCTAGAGAAAACTGGGAGGAAATAAACAAATTGAGTAGGTATGAGACAAAAATCAAATGAAAATTATAAAGGAAAAATAATGCTTCTTTTAAGAAGAAAAAGATTAAAGACAAAACCAAGTGAAACTTAGAAATATTAAGGATTTAAAAAATGATTCAAATCATTGACATCCCTGCAAAAAAGTCAATGATAGTTATACACATTGAAAATTCAACCCAGGTCTCGATTTCAACTTAGGGGTGCCACGGGCAAAGAAAACATTGACCCCCCCCCTGTTCTCCAACATTTCCAATTTTAATTATACAATTGTATTCACAGACATATATGGTGATGAAATACTTAAAGAGCATGACAGTGATCATAAGAAATATGCAAAAACGGAAAATTTTGAGCTTCAACACCAAATATTGACAAAATATGATGTTGCACAATTTCATTTTTCATACCACACTGCAGAATAGTAAACAAACACAGCACACAAACTTGTTTGGGCTAAATATATGGGGACCCCCAAACCAGTGAAGACCCTGGACAAGTGCCCCACTTGTTCATTTCTTAGATGAGCTTTTAAATTCAATGTGGACAAGTGCCCCATTTGTCCCTACAGAAATTGAGGCATGGTTCAACTTTTGATCTGACAAACATAAATAAAATTAATTTCTTAGAGCATAACCATTGCTGTAAGTTTAAAGAAAATTGGATAACGGATTGAGAGCAATGAATGGGAAACATTTATTTTTTTATCCAGCTTAATCATCCGTATTAATAGTGCTAGTTAGCTTTAAAAAGTAAAAGAGGATTTTAAACACATGATATATATATATATATATATATATATAATATAATTGGAATTGCCAACTGAAATTAATGCACTAGGGAGTTAGGAAACTATGTGGGTCCTTTAGTTGAATATATTATTTTGATAAGCAGCTACAATTTATTATTAAACAAAAATTTTGATGATCATCGGTTAAAAAATAAACCGTACGAAGGCACTGAATTACACAACCAGTGTAAACAAACAAAAGAACGTTAAAAGCATCAAAAACATCTCACATCCCCGTGTCGAAAAAGAAGCGTGTACCGGAATTTTAATAACCGACAAAAACTAATGAGATCCATTCACATATAGGCGTGTATACGAACATGATTAAAAACAATAACGTTGAAAATGCAGCCTTGTTTACTAATATTCATCAAAAGAAAGTAATGTTTATCGTTATGTCAACTGAGATTTTGAAGATACTAGTCAAGAAGCATAACACAAGTTAATAGAGAAAATTGAGGAATACGTAAAAATCCAACGCGGCATGTTTCGACAAGAATTTGAATCATATACACCGAACATAGTTCATGTGAATCATTGTAATTGCTCACCCTCCAGCTACGAGATGTACTATAGTGTGATACTGCGACATGCCATCTACATTTAAAATACGATATTCAAACTTTCACCAAATTTCAATCACTGTACTCGATCACAAAAGTTCGAAATCCAACGATAAACTAGTAAAATTACGCGCTTACTATGTCGGAGAAACATTGCACACATTAAATTATGGTTGCCACGAATAAAACTTCGACGTCGCCAAGTAAAGCGAAACTTTTTCGCCAATGTTTTCAAGATGGGCTTTTAAATTCAATGCGGAGACATCAGTAAGCGGGTTAATTCAAGTACAAAAATATAGTTGTTAATTTTTTTTTTCAAACAGTTGGAAATGAATTTATTGATTTTTTGTAAATTTCTGCACACAATAAATCTCACCATTTGAATTGGCCTTTTTAAAAATAGTTATCAAGTAAATGTTTGGTGGATATTTTTTCCCCCGTTTTTAACGACAAAGAAGTTTTTATTTGAAGTTTTCAGAGTTGGAATACATCCTGTTGGAATAACATCAACAGAATTCATCATGTTGCGCTTTCCATGCATTAATATCAACATTTAATTAAGTTTTTTTAAACGACATTGCTTATTGCGCAATTCAGAATTACGAGTTCATTGATAAATTCGCCAATTCTGGCAACTCCTACGACGCACAAGTCCGCAAGAAACGATCATGATGCCAGCACGTGAACAAGTGGTCTTGATTGGATGCCCGAAGCCACATGACCAACATCCCGCCTAACGTTGTTTAGAAATTTTCTCTTTGAAGCATGCATGCATGCAAGGAGCGTCTGTGTTCTGTGTGGATCTTGTCACGTATGCTATCTCCTTCACCTGGCCGATTTGCCGACTAGGATAGACGATTTTCTTCCTTTTTTCTCATTTTAAGATAGGAAAATTTGTTTATTTCCTATGACCTTCATTAATGTCCCTGTTTTCAGCATTTCTTCAGGTTATTACCCTGTAAATATCTGCTTTCGTTTTTCTGAAACACTTTTAAGTTTGCTTTGTGCTTGTGTTTTAGTGAAATTAGAAAAATAATATCAGTGTGCGATTAGTTATTGCCGATATATCGGCATTTATACAAACATTTATAAAACTATTCACAACAAAAGCGTTATTTGTTCTGAAATAAATATTTTCAGGAAAAAAAACTTCTTTCAATTTTCATTCAAACTCGCCTAAACAAACCCTCCTAGAAAACGAAAGCGTTCTCTCCGAATGGAACGAACAAGGTCACCCCGATGAGAGCGCATTTGACCTCCCCAAAAGTTCCTTATCCGGCAAATTTTGAGACACTGCAGCATTAAGACATTTTTTTTAAATATAATAAATTAGAAATAATTTTTAGATTAAAGTGTGTTGGCTTTTATTTTATCATTGACTGAAATTCGACAAATTAAGCCCCTCCCCCACTTTTTGGGGGAGCAAACGGCTGAAAATTTCTTTTCTACACAATGAAATCTTTGCTTGTTATCAGTTAAAAACTTTTTTTGTTTGCGGCAAAGGAGGCATTGATAGCGTTTATTGTTTTTCGTATATTTGTAATTTTTCACAATAACTAATTCAAACTAGCGAGTTTATTCGTAAAAATTAGACTTCACTTTTTATTTTTGCTTGGAATGTTATATAACCAGTGTGTATTTACATATAAGCTGACGGGGAGCAAGTCGGGGCACCTTGCACGTGTGGCAAATTCTGGTTGGCGGCAAATGCACCCATTTCTGTTATTTTCGTTGAAACTCGATATAAAGACTTGAAAAACGATAGGTAGGGGCGGCAGTTTCAAGATTTGTCCTGGCTCGGAAAAAAAGTAGATCAGGCTGAGAGCGATAAGTCATTAACTTTATTGAAAATAGTAGCAAAAAAAAAAATTTTTTTTAATTGCATTAAAATTTAATTGATGACTTTCAATTATTTATTGTTGAAATCAAATGTGATTTGATAGCTTTTTAGCGCGAGTGGTGCTCCAACAGCCCAGGGCAACTTTGAACCTTAATGCTCCTTTATGTATGATAATTAGGCTTGCCAGATTTCTGAAGTGTTCAATCGGGATGCCAGAATTCTACCCCCCCCCCTCCCCCCGTATTCATAAAGTTACACAACCCTGATTTTTGGAATGTTTTATAGAGCAGTTTATTCTCAACTAGTGGTACCCGCACGGCTTTGCCCGTAATAGAAAAATTAAAAGATCTTTTGGTTCGCCTGTTTATTTACAAATAATGCATGGTGAATTTTCTCGCCAATTGGCTTGTACCCATGTTACGGTTCCACGTTATAATAATTTCGTATCTTGCAAATTGGCTTGTGCCCATGTTACGGTTCCACAATTTCGTAATTTACTCGTCCATCTTATGATATTTTTGTTCTTAAAATTGGAATAGAAAAAGAACCACATTGAATTTTCGAAAAATCGCTTCGAGGTGCACACCCCCATGCTACAAGCTAACTTTGCCAAATTTCATGAAAATCGGCCGAACGGTCTTGGCGCTATGAGAGTCACAGAGATCCTGACAGACAGAGAGACTTTCAGCTTTATTATTAGTAAAGATGCCATGAATAAATGGTTGCTAATTATGAACTAAAAACAAAAGTAAGAAAAAATGACAAAAACAGATAAAATATGAACACTTCACTTAGATGTGAATATTTACAATTTATTTTAGTCAGAAAAAACACTTCCGAATGAGAAATAAAAAACTGAACAATATTTAGATATACTTTTTATTTTATAGGACTTCGTTTTGACAACCTTTTTTTTTATTATTTTTTATTTTTTTAAATCCTCACACGCTAATCCGGTATTAATTTTACAAGTTAATGTTACAAATGATAAAGTAACTATCCCCTAAATATTTCTCCACAGTTAAGTATTTTTAGACCTTTTTGTTCATTTGTAATCAAAGTTATATTTTTTCGGGACGTGAAAAAAACCGGCCAGGACACCGGGATTTTGTCTGAAAACCGGGACGTCTGGCAAGCCTAATGATAATGAGCTTGAAAAAAAAAAAAGTATAACTGTAAAAGGAAGAACTTGAGTTTACACAGAACATTTGTTGGAAAGTAAATACAAAATCCTAAGTATGGATGTAAATTTACTAAAACATTCTCCAAATCCAAATTACTACTATTTTCAAAACCTGAACTGAATGATAGTGATATCCTTTTATTTCAATTAAACTAAAGCAGTGGTGCCCAACCTCTTTTTTTTACCTGAGAGCCTTAACTGCTAAGATGAACTCTCGCGAGCCAGAACGCATATAAAACGAAAATGTGTTTAAATCTTTTTTGTGGATAACATGATAAAATGCTACAAAGTTTCCATCCGTTTTTTAGAAACAAAATTCGAATGTTTGTTGCAAATTTGAAGTCAAATAATTTTGACTTTTAATATGCAGAGCAAACAGAAAAAAAAAAACAAACAAAAAAAAAAAAAAAACGAGTAAAGAATATCTGTTGTTTTAGAAGGTTCCAGAAAATATTTTAAAACTTATAACATAGAACATAACAATGAGCGTCTTGGATCGGTGTCGCCGGCAGTAGGTTAGGCACCGCTTAACTGAAGGTTTTTTTTTTTTTTTTGTTTGTTTGTTTGTTCAAAAGCAAATGTTAACAAACTTTCAATCAGAGAGAGAACCAATGTTTTCCAATTCAGTCATCAACTTCTATTTTCTAACTTTACCTGCATTTCTCTCAGTTCAAGTGCAAATTATTACAAATGCTTCTTTTTAACAATTAAAGTAATTTTCGGAAAATACAGGTGTAGGGTCCGCAGACCTCCTAATTTTTCTTAGTTTCTACTTTTTTTTTTAATTTTGAAAAAAATTCCTTTTTTTTCCTATTTGTTCCTATTTTTTTAAATGCATAATCTTGCTTCCTCCTGTTTACCGAGACTACTGTAATTTCCTGCACCTTATCCACAGATTATGTTATGAAAGTGCAAAATTATTGACTCACTCGGAAAAAACGAGAGAGGTGGTCTGTGCTTTTTTTCCTCAAAGTTAAAACTATTCAACATTAATGTACAGTTTTAAAAAAAAGGCTGCTCTTGTGCCTGTAATGTTGTTTATTTTGAACAGATTTCCTTATACTATATTGATTAAACAACCTTTCATGTAAAGAAGAAGCTGTCTCTGTTAGCACTCCCCCCCCCCCCCCCTCAATAGTACAGTAAAACTAAGCGGAAAAACGCAAAACCCAAACATCAAAAAAAAATTTTTTTTGAATCTGTTTCAAATTACTTCTTAACCTTTCAACAAAAAGGGGTAAAATGTTCTTGCATTTCGTGCGTTGGGTTTGGAAGAAAGGGAGCGAGGACGAAAAAAATTCTCTTTTTTTAATAAAAATTTCTATTACTTAAAAAAAAAATTACTCAAAAATCGTAGAAAACCACTCTCTATTATAGTAAAATAATATACTCTAATAAACAAAAATGCTAATGAACCGGGTGCCCAGACGAGGGGGGTGGTCCCATGGTGCTGATTGTGCCACTGGAATTTTTAAGAAATTTTTCTGAAGGGGTATTTCTTTCTTTAAAATTTAACTTTTTAATTAATTTACTTTGGCTTTCATTCTGGAAGGTTACTCCGTAACGCTTGAGGGATGGGTCATCGCTTTTTTTTGGGGGGGGGGGGAGAAGGATCCTGTAATTTGCATTCTAAAATCAAAAATTGCAGTGAAGTTCACGGACAAATGCCATTTATTTTTAACTTTTCGAAAAAAGTAAAAATGCCGCACAAGTACAATGATATAGAAATGTCAGAAGGCTCATCCTAAAATGATCTAAGTGAACTCGGAAAACAATTTAGTTGTAACTGGAGTCATTTAACTGTTTAGAGTGCTGGAATAATATCAAAAACTAAATGAATGTGAAGTCCCCCAAAAAGTCCTAATTGACTGAGTTTCCTTTGTCTTTCTTAATTAATTTACTCCAATTTTTCCAATCTTTTGCCATCCCCGCATGGGGGGGATAGACCGAAATCGCCAATAGTAAGACAGGAAATGCTGCAATTCTTCACCCTCTACGTCGGTGGGAGTTCTTGTTCGCTAACACCAAGCTACTTCTCTTTTACGCAGATTGTTATGTGAATTATGCTAAATGTGCGGACATATACTTGAGAAACTTTTGAGTACATTATGCGATAATTTTTTTTTATAAATGTATTAAATCAAGCTACCCAACAATCCAACGCAATGATAAATTTTGGTGGTCCAGAACCTGAAGTGACTCAACAATAGATCAAGTCTTGATGAGAGCAATGAGCAAAACAACAGTAGAATTTCACTAAAAAGGATTGGATTTCACATGGTTATAATCTGTCATATCTGATTAACATTCGTTTTACTGTCCTAAAATCCTGGTCGCAAAGGACAAACGAATGTCCTATCAGAGGAAAGTCATCAGCAATCTTGTGAAATTTCTTTAGTGTTATTTCTAGAAAAAGTCCTGCAATGTTGCTCTTATTTTGACCGGCGTATATCTAACTGAAAGCATACAGTTTTTTCGCAGTTCCTAGAGTGATGTTAATAAAACCCCTGAGAAATTAGCGAATTTTTCATTCGGATACTTTTCTGCCTTGTCTCTACCCAGGTCGTGATTTCGAATCGCCCCCTCCCCACAAACCCTCCTAACTGACGCATCTACCAGTACCGTAATAATGCAAAATCAAAGGAGTTATTTGTTTTTACTTCATTATGCTAAAAAAGCTAGTTCTTCTATGATCTTGATTCATATTCCATAGTACCATTCCTTCATTCGCGATTAGTACAAAAAGTACGGGACTTTGGTGTTCTTTCTGCTCTAACAAAAAATGTGCCCCTAAATAAAGTGCTTTGTTGAACAAGAATTGACTTCTCTGGTACACTAGTCGATTTCTCTACATAAAAATATGGTAAAACCACAGCTAACTCAATTTTGAAAAAAATGTGACTTATGCCCTTTCTGAAATAATCGATTTAAATATGGGTAAGCTATTCTCATTTTTGATGGGTATGAAGATGGAGAAAGCACCAAAGAAATATCATCTGCGTCCTATTTCAATAGCCAAGCTTTCTGCTAATAGCTACTTGAAATATATAAGTAAAGCATTTTCTTAAGCAAAACAAATTCCCGTTCGGTCACTCGTCAGGTCAGTACTAGTTCTATATTAGCTACCAGTTTGTTTGGCACTCTTGGCTTCCTTAAGAGGCTTTCGACCTCCAGGACAATTACTTCCTATGCCGGGCTGATGAGTGCTAATAAGCACGAAACTGCAGTCCTCGGCTGGAATGACTGAGCTGGCTATAGGGGCAGTAACTTACTGAAAATTTCCCGATATTTTTATCTTGAATAAATTTTTTAATGGTTTTCTTTAATTGAAAAAAAAAAATGTTTCATAAACGTGGAATAGCTTTGTAGCTCTTTTTTCATAGTTACATTTGTCTTCAGGATACTTTAGATGCATTTTTTCTTCCTTTTTTAGAACAATATTTTCCATTTTTTATTAACACGCTTTTATTAGCTTCACCTGTATGTATGTAACCGCTGTAAGCGGGCGTGAAGGCGTGCACCGCACGCGTGCGCCACGTTCAAGGGGGCGCCAAATTCAGCCTCACCAGAGGCCTCACCTTGCTAAATCGGAAAATAAATAAATAATAAATAAATAAAAGTAAAGACAAATTAAAATTTTGACTCTCTAAAAAATAATGTTGACTTAAAACGCTGCCCCCCAATCCCTCTCCCCCATAGGAGAACATTTATTAGTGCGAGACAATTCAATGATAGCGAGAAAGTGTTCTTTCAGCTTTATTCTTGCTATTAGCTGTGGCCAGTACCGAAGAACAAACAGGCGGAAGATAGGTAGATAATAGGCATTTCGGCCACTTTGCCGTCCCCTTCAGAGCATCAGGCGAAAATCGTAGTAAAAAACGCGGGACTAGAGTGTGAAGTTTGACGGCTGGACGCGATATCTTCTTTCTGTCATCTGTCAAGGCAAGGTCATGTTAAACATAAGGAAACAGAGGGCATTCCGAAGAGGGGGGCGAGCGGGGCGCCAAGATATGAGAGGGGGACGCCGTAAACTGAGCTTCAATTCATTTTTTTTTTAATTTTTTCATTTTAATTAGGTATATTTCTTAAACAGTTTTTAAAAATGCCAACACATAAAGACAGGAATTAAAGCTAATGTGACGTTAGATTTAAATCCTGTTTTTTATGATACACAAAGGTAACATATTTAGTTATGTAATGATTAAAATTTGTTATTAACAGCAATTAAGATATGAAAATATCTTAGTTGTTGATAATAACTAGCTTCATTTTTTGTATAAGTGTGTATGGGGGGGGGGGGGAGGTGCACGAAAGTATTCGCCCTGGGCGTCGGCGCCGTTGTCTCTTTGTAAGAGACTGTATGAGGAATCAGAGCCTTGTACTTTGGTAGACATGTTTCCAGGGCGAGATACGGTCATGTGCACAAGGAGCACTAGCCCAGAGCACTAAATCCGCAGTTAACCGTTTCATATGTTCAAGTAATTTCATATCGCAATTACAGTTGAATGTGAATATTTTTTTTAATCTCACAATTTTAATCCCTTTCACAAATTTCAAAACCATTCCAAGCTTTATTCAAATTGCACTATTATTATATCTTAAAGCTATTTAATAGATGCTTGAAACATTTTTATGCTGCCAGGCAAAAATTTCCGAAATCTTATGTTATTCCGTATTTTTATCACGTATATCACTTTTTTTATGTTATTGATACTTATACATATAATAATCCATAAAGCAGATTCGCAAGACATTGTCTAATTAGGTCTGGTTGCAATAATATGTAAGTATCAAAATGTGTTATTACTTAATTATATTGCATTTTAGGGAGGGGGGCGGGGGGGCTAACATCATTGAAAGTCTTCAAGAACTACGCTTTTTTAGATTCAATTTCTAAAAATTGCCGGTCCTCTATAAATTTATTATGAATCATGGGTTGTCTACATTCTCAATTTCAAGAGTCAATTTCGAAAAAATTTTGAGAGTAGACCCCAGAATCTCTTTAGCCCTTAACCTTACCAAAAATAGTCTAGAATGCAGTTTTAAGTCTACAAAATTCGAAAAATATCCTGGGATGGGTCTCTCTCTTCCCCTTAAAATCGCCAACGATCATCTAAAGCAGCATTTTTTAGAACTACATTTTCAAACAATTTCCAGGAGAGTGCTCAAAACCTCTTCTCCCCACGTTTTCCCCCAAGATCTTGAGGTTTTCAATAGAGATCTTGGTTTCTTGTTTTTTTTTTTTTTTTTTTTTTTGACATTCTGTGGTTTTTGGCTTCATTGAAGAAAAAGGTATATTTGTTAAATGTTAATAAAATTCACCGGTCGGGCCAGGAGCGAATTGGGAGGAAAATTCTGCTCTGATATATTTAAAAATAAAATAATAATAATAATAATAATAAAACACCCCGAACCAAGTTTGCCGAAATTGAACTTCCAAAAACGTAGTTAAGACAATCTTCAATGGTGTTAGCGATGAGACTCCTTTGGCGAAATAAAAATAAGAGATTTGGTTTATGGACCCCCTCCCAGTCTTCTTAATCCTTTGTCTACTTAATTCTTTTTTAAATTAATTTAAAATAAAAATTTTGGGATAACCACTCCAGTTTTCCTTTTCCAAAAACATTTGACTGTTTTAGTTTTCTATAATGATTTTCTTTTTACCCCAATGCTGTTATTTGATTGAAAAAGAATTATTTTCTATTGTAGTAAAAAGTTGTCTGCATTTTGGATTGAGATTCTTTTTCAGTGATTTCTTGCGTCACTTTCCCCGTTATTTTATTTAAAAGATCGTGCCTCTTTAATTCCTTTAAAAAAGCTTTGTTTTACTTTCAGTTTCTATCTTCCAACATATCAAACTACTAGTACGAATTTTCATTACAAAATCTTAAGCTCTCCCTATTTTTAAATTCATTTTTCCATTGAGGCTTGACATGAGTTTCTATAATGTACTGGAATACGTTTCTTCACTAAAAAATGTTTCAAATCTACTTTCGGCGACCTTTAAAATCATAATATTACAAATTCTCGGTACTACTAAATAATATTTTGAAAATGCATTTATTTTTTATTTTTAAAGGGAAAAAAATTGTTTGGCACTTTTTGTCATTTAGTCATAAAATGCCTTCATGGTCAGTCCGCCCTTATGCAGGGGGGGGGGGGCAAAGGGTGAATTTTCATCCCCCTTTACCGTTAAAAATGAAATTAAATAAAAAAAAACTTAGACGAATTAGAAAATACTTTTAACAAATAAATAAAGAAAGAAAAAAATTTATGTCACTTTTGTGTCCATGAGTGTCGACAGGGGCTGCAACGGTTGAATTTTAAACCACTGACTTTTTTAAAATAAAAGTAAAATTAATTTTGAAACAATATTATTATTTTTTTTTCAGAATGAGTTTTTAAAATTTTTAAAACAATCATTAATATTAAATGACTGAAATTAAATTCATTTGAGAAGAGGACAAATTGCAAAATACTTAAACTTCAATGTACATTAAGAAAAAATATTAATCCCATGCTTATAGAGTTCCAGCGGGGGGGGGGGGGGTCGCAAGGGGGTGTATTTTCATACCCTAGCTTTTTAAAATAAAATTTAACTTATTAAACGAGGGGGGGGGATTAAACATGACAAACACGCAAAGAATATTTTTATCCCTTTCATGTACATAAGCACCGGCAGAGACTGCAAAAAAGGTACATTTTCACCCCTAGCTTTTGAAAATAAAATTTAATTAATCTGAAAGGTAATATTAATTTCACACGTTTTATGACATAATTTTTAATGGTTATTTGTATTAGATAGGTAACATTTAATTTATTTTAAGCAGAGGACAAATTGCAAAAATGTGATTAAAAAATAAATAAATAAAATAAAATAAAAAAATAAATAAATAAAACGAACATTACATTAAATAAAGATGAAACTGAAAACGTATGTAAAAAAATAAATTTCAAAAAACAGCTTTTTGTTTTGGGAGATTTACATGCGGGTGAGCCCCCCGTCCCCCTGCGCGTGATCCTGCCGGTGCCCATGATTGTTATAGTGTCTATACGTTCAAAATTGCGCTCCTTCGAAGCATCCGAATTCTTTAAATTATTGAACGACAAATTGTGATATTTTCTTAAACATCAAGTGTCCGAAGATCGAAATTTTGCATTTTGGGGGGGGGGGGGGGTTATTGTGGATTCTTAGATAGTTCGATGGTGAAATGATATTATAGACGGAATTTTACATTTTGTTTTAATTGCATTGAAGAAATAACGTAGCTTCTTGTATCTTGTGTTCAAGTTTGAGAGATAGTTAAGCCTTTAAAATCCTTGAGGCTCTAAACAGAATATTTGTGCGTCGTAAAGACGCATGATAGAAGTGAATTTTTTTTATTACTGGGAAACACTTAATAATTGTAGGAAGAGTCGAGGCCTGATTAACCAAAAGGCTCGGGAAGCTTGAGCTTCCCCTCAGAATTTTTAGGGGACCCAAATATTGCTGTAAAACTGTGCTTAACAATTCTATTTTCTGCTTTTGACTCCTTTTTTAAAAGAGATTGCAAACATTTTGAACTTGCTAAAGAAAAATGTTTGAAAGAATCAAGTTATTGAAAGAGAAGAAACATTTGTTAAAACGTAGATACAAGTTAGATTTTCAAATATGGGATTTGATTCAACTCTGTTGCAATGTACTTTTATGACATTCAATTCAAGGGCAACATATGTAATAAACAAAATTTCTCTCAGTCGGGTAAGGTGAAATAAACTTAAATCTGAATTCTGCTGGACCACTTTGCACAGAATGATTAGAAAATATTCCCCGAACAAAAAGTGGGGGCCCCAAACTGAGGTCAAGCTTCCCCTAATTTCAGAGATTAATCGGGCCCTGGGAAGAGTTGTATTGCCTGTCAATTTGACGAACTCGATGAACCAGTAACTCTTCCTAGAAATACTGCAGGTGCTGGCCGACATATCCTTCATT
Source organism: Uloborus diversus (assembly GCF_026930045.1). Lineage (NCBI taxonomy): Eukaryota > Metazoa > Arthropoda > Arachnida > Araneae > Uloboridae > Uloborus > Uloborus diversus. Next base: position 52,150,158 of record NC_072738.1, on the reverse strand, counting down.
TTGGTTCCAAGACCGCTTTGGATCCAAACTTGTTTCAAGTACTTGTAAATGCAATTTACAAGTCACTGGTCGCTATGTCTTAAAAATAACTGAAAAAAGGTTCAGTAAAACGCATTTTCAGCAAATCCGGCAAAATAACTAAATTTCGTGAGAAAAGAAATGTTTCCCGTTAAAATCTCAATTTTCATACCTAACTTGTTTAAAATGTGAACGAATGTTGAACTTATTCAATAAGTTATCGCCCTATGGCCCGGGCTAATAATAATATTAAACGAGCTGATGTGTGCCTCACATGACTTCCTTTTACTCCATTTTAATGTCATTTTCCCATTATTGGCAATTTTAATGTGATTCAATAGTTTAATCTCTAAATATTAAAAACGATGGCCAAATTAAAACCAGATAAAAAAAAATCGCCAAATTTTCCGCCAAGTTGGCGACAAAACTTGGCGACCAAAAGACTGGCGATATATCGCCAAGTGTCCGCCAAATTGTAACACCACTTAAGTTTGCATTGATATTAACAATGATTTCCCCCCAAAAAGGTGCAAAAGACCCCCTTAGGAACATCCGAAAGCAACCAAAAGGGGAGGTGCACAACTAGACCCCACTACGAGTCTATGTACCAAATTTCAACTTTCTAGGACATACCATTTTTGAGTTATGCGAGATACATACGCACCATACGCACATACGCACATACGCACATACACACATACGCACATACATACAGACGTCACGAGAAAAGTCGTTGTAATTACCTCGGTGATGGTCAAAATGGATATTTCGCGTGTCTATACATTCTTAGGCACTTTTCCGCATGTGGTCGAATCGAAAAAAAAACTCAACATTCATTTGGGGGTGAGCAAAATGGAAATTAAGGGCGATTTTTGAGTGAAAATTTTTTCGCGAATACAATACTTCCTTTTTTGTAAAAGGAAGTAAAAATAGGGATGCATTTCCGGACAATTTTACCATATTCAGCGAGATTAAGGGATCGCGTGATTCGTCCGACCAATCATTTAGACAAGAACGACATGAATTAGAAATTCCAATGTGAACGAGTTGCAGGAATTTAATTTAAAAAAAAATTAGAAGTTTCGACTTTTCGGTATACCGGTATTACTACCTTCCCCCAGATGAGTCGAACCTAAGTTTAATCCTATTATTTGCTCCAGTCGTATTAAAGTAACGCATTCCTTGATTTCTTGTTTCAAGAGGGGTCATTCCGTGTCAAGTGATCCAAAGTTTTTTCCCTCACCTTTTTGTATTTCTTTGAAATTTGGCTCATTAATTGTACCCTTTGAGGTAATCAAATGTCCAAATTTTTAGATTTTTATCTCTATTATTTTTTTATTTATGACACTTTGATTTTTCGAAAAACACTCTTTTTTTCATGGATGCTTGAACATAAAATGGACGATAACTCAGCACCAAATATAGATAAAAAGATTTGGTGAAAAGCATTTTAAAGTACATTAGTTGCTGTTTAATGGGATATGCAACATGACGAATTTCAAAAAAAATTTAATTTATAAAAAATGAAATTTAAATTTTAAATTTAAATTTCTCAGAAAAGGTATAATGAATTTTTTTTAAAAAATTCTCAAAAACTTGTGTGTATTTTATCTTCATTTGTGCAAAGTTTCAAGTTGGGATTTCAATGGGGTCATATTTTTATGAATTTTTAAATAAAATTTGACTTATGAAATAATGACATTTTTCAGATTCTAACTAGTTAAATATGGCGTTCTCTTACTGGGGATGATCTAGTAAGTGGTGATTGATCATGACTATGCTTGAAGTGAGCTGACATGAATTTGTAGATTAGTACCCCCCCCCCCCTCTAAGCCACACAACCACGTTTCATCTTTTTTTTTTTTTCAAAACTGTATTCAAAAAAAAAAAAAAAAAAAAAGCTGGCATGTAAGAGTTATAATCATAATAAACTGGGACGCACGCTGCTAAACATCAGTAGTGACTAAGGCTTATAAATGGGGGGGGGGGGGGGTGTCATAAAAACTAAAAGTCTGAAAAACTTTAACAGACAAATAGAAAAACTCATTTGCAGCTTTTTTTTCTTTCGGAAAGTGGGACGGTAGAGGGGAGGGGACAATCTGGAATGAAGTTTAACAACATGGAAGGTTATGCTCAAACTAGCAAAATTTGTTTAATCTATAACTGCTTTAAATATATGTATAAATAGATCTCGCTGCATTGCTCTCCTTTACAACTGAAATTAAAAAGAAAACCTTAAAGAAAAGAAAAAAAAACAGCTGCACTCCAAATGTTGTAGAAAGACAGTTTTATGCGGACAGACATATGATCTGATGCTTAGATTTATTTTTAGTTCAGTGTCAAAGGAATGGAACAACACGGGGGAAACACTCCTATTTTGCTATGATCTTGGGACAAACTATTTCTTTCGTGCCTCCAAAATTGAAAATTGGTGCAGGGGTAGGGGATGAAATGAATCATAACTCCTTATCAGATAGTGAATTAATCAAGTACACTTTGTGAAGTAAGGATTGAAAAAGAAACACTTGGTCTGAAAAAAAAAAAAAAAAAAGCATCAGGTGAGGCATGACTAATATAGTGTTAATCGTTGGTGTGGGGGGGGGGGGGGTAATGTACTTTGTTTTGATTTAAAGAAGAAAATTTACCAGCTTTTAATATGTTTTCTATTCATTTTGTTTTATTTTATTCATTTATTTATTTTTTACATTTTGAAAATAGTTTTGAAAAAAAAAGTAAATAATAATAAAAGTGGTGGTTTGGGGGGGGGGGGGGGGTCTTGCTTTAAAGAAGAACATTTACCAACTTTTAATAAGTTTACTATTAATTTTGGTTATTTATTTATTTATTTATTTATTTTTACATTTTGAAAAGTTTTGAAAAAAAAAATGATAAAAAGTGGTTGTGTGGCTTAGGGGGGGGGATACTAATCTACAAATTCATGTCAGCTCATTTCAAGCATAGTCATGATCAATCACTACTTACTAGGTCATCCCCAGTAAGAGAACGCTATATTTAACTAGTTAGAATCTGAAAAATGTCATTATTTCATAAGTCAAATTTTATTTAAAAATTCATAAAAATATGATCCCATTGAGATCCCAACTTGAAACTTTGCACAAATGAAGATAAAATACACACAAATTTTTGAGAATTTTTTAAAAAAAAAAATTCATGTTACCTTTTCTGAGAAATTTAAATTTAAAATTCATTTTTTATAATTAAATTTGTTTTGAAATTAGTCATGTTGCATATCCCATTAAACAGCAACTAATGTACTTTAAAATGCTTTTCACCAAATCTTTTTATCTATATTTGGTGCTGAGTTATCGTCCATTTTATGTTCAAGCATCCATGAAAAAGAGACGGTTTTTCGAAAAATCGAAGTGTCATAACTAAAAAAATAATAGAGATAAAAATCTAAAAATTTGGACTTATGATTACCTCGAAGGGTACAATCGATGAGCCAAATTTCAAAGAAATTCAAAATGGCGAGGGAAAAAATTTCCCAAATTTTGGATCACTTGACATGGAATGACCCAGAGGGGAATTTTTTGAAGCGTGAAATGTAGGCTTTTGAAGATTTGTTTAATTCATTAACAGCAATCTATGTTGATTGGTTGTTTAAATTTAAACCTACTGCGGAGTTTAAAAAACTGGTAGATAATTAAAATTACCATACTTTACTGCACTTTGCTTGAAGACCATAAAAAATGCACGTCAAAAATGATAACAATAGTAGTGATACTAATATTACAATACCCAAGAGTATATCTAGTAGCAAAAGAACCAAAGAAAGAAATTACTAAACATATAGTTCGTCAGCCATTCCCTAGATGGTACTACTTTTAAAGCTCTTTGTTACAACTAGCTTTCAGCAGCGCCATCTGAGAACTAATAGACATACTAAACAAGCGAATTGTCACGAGACACAAATAGTAATTTGAATTTGCTAAAACAAAAATAACCTCAAAATCGTTTCATGTCCGAAAAAATTGCAGAGCGTTGCATTTCTTGAAAATTCCTCATAACAAAAGGCTAAAACGTAAAAATTCCTCCTTCCGCACCTTGATTACAAATATTGCAATTCGTCGACTTTATTAGCTCCGTTGGTAGAGACGATTCCAAAGCTTGCGATATGGAGCCGCAACGCAACTCCCAAGTCAAAATCAGCAGAAATTTACTTGACTGTCAAATTCGTTAGGTCAACAAACCTCTTTAAAAGCTTAATCTTAATAATAATATTAAACAACAGAACAAATAATTTTCAAAAACGGAACAAAATAAAGAAATTTATTCAAATATACAAATAAAAAAAAATACTTCAAAAGCCAGATTTTTTTTTGGTGTGTGTCATTTACAAGTGGGTGCACCATTCCTGCATATGATTTTGCCAATCCATATTTCATTAGGACTTTTCCTTGTTTATAAGGACATTCTCCATTCTTTTATGATTTGATTATTATTTTATTCATTTGTTTATTTATAAATTTGCTTTTAATCTGAACCACAATGTCAAGCACTATCACCATTCAAAAACGCTTTTAGCATTCATAATAACAGCAGGTCTTATTATAGCCAAAAGAAAATTAATTGAAATAATCAAATTCTAAACGTATTTCAAAACTCATTCAAAACTGAAAATTCTAGTTCATTTTGTGTTATTGCGACATTTGGATATCTTCAAGTCATAAGAAATTTATCGCACAAAAAAAAATACGTTTCAAATACCGAGCCATCACATTCTAAGCCTTGACCTCATGATACCCTGACTGACGTCACAATTTCGGCACCGCAAAGTCTCGGCAGTTCATCTTTTTTAACTCAAATGAGCATCTTTAGGAGAGGAGGCTGAAGAACTTATGGATAAAGGCGACAGCCAAGGACTTCATTGTTGAGTTGACGAATGTAAGTGGCGACACAAGCTCCGATTTTAAATGTTCCATCTGCCGAAAGTCCGAGTTCATTTTGGAATTTCAAAATGCTGGTCTGTCAAAGGACGAAGTACAGCTGCTGCTACAGACAAGATAGCAGGAAACGTAGAAGAGGTAAGATATGTGAGACTTTTTTTTTTCTGTACATTTAAATTGTTTGCATTTTCAATTTACCTCTTCCGTTCCCTGCCGCATTCTCCAGTATTATGTCTTTCTTTCTTTTTTTCATTTTTCACATTTTGCACTGAGTGTTGCTCCCTGTTTGAGTCCATGAAAACGGATCATTCTACCTTCCGAAGGGGTCGTTGATGACGACATGACGACCCTCACAGGAGAGTGCGCAGAAATTCTGGAGCCCGTCACAAATGACTTTTACGGGCCAACTCCATATTATGTACCCCTACGTCTGTACATATATTTCACCCAAATCTAAAAAATCTCGAGCCCCCTTCAGTCTCGAGCCCTGGCCAACAGGTGTCCCCTTCTCCCCCCCCCCCACCGTGCACGCCCCTGCCCCCTTAAAGTGTGAGAAATGAAGTCACGCTTTGCGGAAGGAAGGGGGTCGTTAAACTGAGTTTGTGGCAAGGGAGAGGGAGGGGGCATCAGGAAGTGTGATCTCACAACACAAATTTTGTTTGAATAAAAATAATTCTTTTACAACATTATGAAATATTTTTGTGCAATAAAGCGCGACACGTGACGAAAGGGAAGGAGGGAGTAAGATGAAGTGCAGTGCCGGATCTACAATTTTTCTGAGCAGTCTTGAAACTACCGCCTTTACCCATCTTCCTTTAAGTTTTTGTATTGAGCTTCAAGGAGCCCCCCTCCCCCCACTGAAATAGGGTGAATTTGGCGCCCCCAAGTTGCAGTCGGGGGCACGGACCCGTCTTGCCCCCCCCCCCCCCCTCGATCCGGCACTGGTGAAGAACGATAATTTATGACGAAGGGGGCGGGGAGATCAAATATACTGAAAAATGTGTGACATTATTTATGGGCTGCCACTAAGCTGGAGGAACGTATCTCTAAAAGGCAGTGGCGAATCCAGGATTTTGTTCCGGGGGCGGCTGAGATCATTAAAAATTTATGTCTCTTTGACATTACCAAAATTCATTAATGTAAACGAAGGCGTTTTTTTTCAAACTATATTATAATTATTTGTTTATCAAGGAGTGTTAATGGCTAATGAAATTTTCTAAGTCACACTTGAAATGATCTAAAATTTCGTATTTTTAAACATCATTGCTAAGCAATTTGAAGGCACAAATTTCAATTTTCGTTAACTATGAAAAAAATTACGCATCACAAATGCAGGTAATATAAACTAAATATGAGAAAGTAAACCTCAAAAATCGTGAACTAATAGTTAAAAAAAGTGAGAAAGAATACAAAATTCTAAAAATTGACACTAAACGCAACAATTAAAGAGAGAGAGAGAGAGAGAGAGAAACAAGTAGCAATGAGGTCAGCAATTTTTTTCTCGCAAAGTTTTGGAGCAGATAGGACATAAAATTCCGAAATACCAAAGGAAAATTTCGGAAAAAATAACATTTCCGTTACTATAGCAAATTCGTGCATCAAACTACGTGAAAACGAATAAAATGATAAATATAGGATGAATATAGGAAATCATATATTTTTTATTAGTATTATTTTACATTGAGAAAAAATTTAGTTCTGATCTGGGAGCGGCTGCAGCCTCATAGCCACCCCCCTGGATTTGACACTGCGAAAAGGTAATTTCTGGTTACGAGTACCTTTCTACATACTTCGTCCCTCCGTTCTTTGAACTAAATAAAGGAGGTAGCATTCAAATAGAGTTGATCACAAGCTAGCAGTTTTCAGCACAAGAAAAAGGCTGTTTCTCCAGTAAGCAAAACACGAATAAGCAGCAAATGATTTTTTTCTAACTCTGATTAGTTTTACCAGCAAGATGTTTCGAAAACTTCTGCTAAAACATTAGTTAATTTCTTTATTTAACTTGAAATGTTGGAGCAAATTGCTTTTGTTCGGGTTAGAAACATTGTATTTTATTTTGCTTATAGTGGATTAAATATATTTTGCACGGTAGAACTATTTTCCGCTATTAATAACTATTAACTACTATAATGAATTAAAAATGAAATCAAAACAAACCCTTCCTACCGGAAATTGTTTGCAATTTAAGTCCTGAAAACCCTTTTTCGGCTGTGTTTGGAAAAGCAAAGGGATAAGGGCCGGTAAGCAGTTCTCTGTAGGAAAATTTCCGAAATTGAAATCCTAAAATTCAATTTTAAATTATCTTTCGTGAGATCGAGGGAAGCGTGGAAATAGGGTGCTTTCCTCCGGCTATGTTTTGATAGATGAAAGGTCTAAAACACAACTTAGACTCTCTTCGGCCTAGTGGGTTTATATATTGTCCTGGTGTAATGTTGTAAACGATGAGACAAAATTTTGGAAATAATAGTTCTTTTCCAAGCAGACAGATATAATTATTCTCTCCCCCCCCCCCCCAGCAAATTGCAAAAATTTCATAAACTATTTTTTTTAGTGAAGTACATGTGTGAAATTTCAATATTTTTTGATAATATTTTGGGATGTTTTCCTTTTCCTTTTTTTTCTTGAAAATGTTCCCTAAACTGACAAGGTTTTGGAAGAAGCCATGGCCTCCATGGCTCCCACTAGATCCGCTCTTCCCTTAGGATATGATTTTTTTGTACCATCTGAAAATTGAACCAAAACATTTTTATTTCATTTATTTATTTATTTATTTTATTTTATTTTACAGTAAACTCCCGATTATCGGCGATCGGATTATCCGCGGGTCCTTTTACATTTTTTTTTTTTTTTTGAAACTTATGATTGTGTTGTTGTTCGCTTTTAGATTTTACATATAATTTTTATATTCAACGTTAGTAGATGTAATGTAGCAATGCTTTTAGTGAACATTTAAATGAATGTGTGAGTGTCATTAATATTTTTTACCTATTGCATATACACTAAGTATCATTTTTTAGCTATTATTCGGATTATGCGCGGTTTTCGCCTATTCGCGGTTACCGTTCCATCCTATTCCGCGGATAATCGGTAGTTTACTGTATTTTACTTTATTTTATTTTATTTTATTTATTTATTCTGCAGCAGACGATTTTTACACAATTTTTTTACTAGAAAGTACTCCAAAAAAATTAAATTATTGAGAGATCAATTTTAGTAATTATTATCATATTTTTTAAAACTTTATCGTTCTTAAGGTTATTAAAAGACCAGCTACAATAGCAGCAATTACAAAACAGTGACAAATTTAAAGAATGAATAGTTGCATGATCTTGGGTTTTCTTGGTTTGACCTTATGAATTTTTTGAGCTCAATCTCAATCTTAGATTTTCTGAGAAATTCTAACGGCAGCCATCGTTGTTGTTGCTGCGACTGATTCCACTCACAAAGCCGATCCCGCATATTATGCACTTCTTCCTGATTTAAGGCAAAGTGCCGCTTCCATTTTGACAAGTGCACCTAAACTTAGCTCAGACAACACTCGATCTAAGGAAGCAACATCCATCGACATTTCGCTAATTTTGATCCCGACCAGGAGGCGAACAACCACTGATCCAGTTCCCTTAGCAAAATAGTGAATAAAAAGGAAAAATGTCAGTGCTGACGTACTACATACGGTAGAATAAATACCTTTATAACGCACATTCATCGCTTTGTCATATTCTAAAAATGGTATGCGTTATAACGATTGCAGTAGGATATCTTTTTCACATAAATTGTGTTAGTGGATACTGCAATAGAGTAGTTTTATAACGCACATTTCTGCTTTGTCATAATCTAAAAATGGCATGCTTTATAATGGTCGTAAACTGAATGGATTTTTAAGTAAAATTGATAGAAAAAAGAAAGAAACTTGAACGGAAAATTTTTCTAGATTATAAAAAATTTCACTGGTTTGAAGTTTGTTAAGTTATGAAAGAATTTTTTTCGAAACTCATTTTAGTTTGTTTACACTTTATGCTTCGACTTGCTTTTTTTTTTTTTTGAGTTTCCATTGAACTTCTGTCATTTTGTTTTTCCATGCGGGTGGGGGTGGGAGGAGGGAATGATAAAGGCGAGAAGTTTTCATACAGAAGTGTCACACTGAATTAGGTAATTGTTCACAAGGCTTCACAATCAGAATCATTAGCATCACTGTTTTGTGTTTACTATACTATTTTTTTAGTAGACTTATTAAAAAAGTTCTGTAAATATTGCTTTATTTCGTTCAAATCTAATAAAGGCATAATCATATTTTGGGAATACTTTTCTCAAATTATAAATGAGTGTTCAACATTTAGCATCAAATGAAAGAAAATAAAATACCCTCGGCGGGACTCGAACCCGCAATCCCCGGTTTAGGAGACCGATGCCTTATCCATTGGGCCACGAGGGCTCCCTCCTAAATGGGCGAAAAAGAAAACTATTAGCTATGCACTATCTTCTCGCTGAGTTTCCACAGTCCCCCGTTTCCATTTCGCTTCTTTCCTGATAAGCAAGATTAGCGCATCGCAAAATGGCGATACGAAGCAACGGAGATGAAAGAGTAAAAGGGCGGGTTTTTTTTTTAATGTAAAGCCAGGAGGGGGGATTGGGACGCAAGTTGCGCCATCAAAATTTTAGGGAGGGGGGGGGGGGATTTTTAATTTTTTACATTCATTTATCAAAATTGATTTATTGATTTATTTTTGATTTATTTTATTTTCTTTTGCTTTATTTTATTCTGTTTGCATTTTATTTCATTTGTTTATTTAATTATGTGTGTGTGTGTATTATTAGCATAGCACACAACTTTTCTAATAAGATAATAATAATAATAATAATAATTTAAAATAAATAAATAAACAAATACAAAATAAATAACATAAAAAAATAGAACTAAAAATTTAAATGAAAAAGAGGGTTGACAAAAATTTTCGCGGGGGGGGGGGGGATTGCACTATTAATCTTGAGGGGGGATGGGCACCCCCGGCTGAAGCTGTATTGTTTAAATATTTTTATAAATTTATACTGGAATGGTTAAAAAGAAACTTTCCTACATTTTGATTCCACATCACTGTTCATTGTGTGCATTACATTAATAAGAAAAACTTGGAAACTATTCATCGAATAAGAAACAAAATATTGTTATCACTTGTTCCAATTCCGATTTATTATTTCTCATGGTTGAGAAATTCAACATAGATTCAGGTCGAGTCGTCAGGATTTTTCTCTAATATCACTTCTTTTTGATTTCACTTTTAAGCTTTTTTACAGTTATTATAGGGACGAGGAACTTAAATTTTTGGGAGGGCGGAAAAACCTCAATTTTCCGAATGGAACTCCAAATTGTGCCGATTGATGATAATTTTTGCCGAATGGTACTCCAAGTTTCTCCGAATGTCGATAATTGTGCCGAAACGTCAGACAAAATTTGCTGAATAAGGACATTTTTGGAAGGCCACTGGCTCGCTGTGACCTCTCGTGACGTGACCTCCCATCATCATCCGGGCATCCCTGACTAGGTCCAATAAAAGTGCAGTGAACTGTAGGATGCACTGATTAATCGGGAATCGACCAATTTGCAGATTATTTAAAATCTACCTTTTTTAATCGATTAGTTGGCGGAAAATTGTTTTTAACTGAAAAATTTTCAAAGTATGCATAGAGCGAGCGAGAAACTATGCTGGAATTAGTTCATTATAGTTAATAAGTGCAATTTTCTGGAATATAAGATAGCATGAAACAATAAATAAATAATAGTAATAAATAAATGTGAGTTAAATAAAAATGAGTTAAATAAAATAATTCATTCATTTTTAACAAAAGATTTTATTAATTTTTCAAAACATAATGGGGTATGAAATGTTTTGTTACATGTGTGTGCACCCCCCCCCCCCCATTGAATAAATAATAATGTGTTAATAAAATAGAAATTATAGTAAAATTCTTAAAATTAAAGTGAGTCGATCTAGTTAATTTGCTGCCTCTAAAATTAAATTGAATTTCTAGTTAAATTCCGAGCTACGTTTTACATATAGATACGCACTCTAAATTATTATTATAATTATTATTTTTTTTAGAATTGAAGCAGTGAATCTTATGGCACTGAAACAGATATTCGTACTTTAAAAAACTGTTACAACTTCGAAATTTGCTGCCCCTAAAATCTGCGCCCTAGATGACTGCCTAGGTCGCCTACCCCAGGAACTGGGAATGCCCCCCCCCCCGCCACAAACATCTGATTAAAACAAAATATGTTTTGTTTTCACTGCTCATTTATTTCAATTACAACACAGTTGTCCCTTCAAAAAAATGTTAGTATTTAATATTTTTTGCTTTTAAAAAATTTTCTGAACACTAAAATTTATTTTTACAAAAACTGATGATTGCAGCAATGTTATTATTTTCCATTAATTTTCCTTTTCATTGATATTTTCATAAATGTTGCACACATCATCAGTACTTTGCTCCTCGCCTTGTAATTTCCATAAATATATTTAGGAGAAAAATTATAATATTTAGATCAATTTTAAACATTTATATTTTCAGAAGGTTTTTTTATATTTTAATTTGACTATTTTTTCTCTTTTTTTTTTTTTTTTTGTGTGTGTTTGAGACTTATGCGCATCTAAACAAATAAATATTAATTTTAAATTTTTTTTCCCATTAGCATGCCAATTTACACCTTTTTTCTTTCTTTTTTTTTGGGGGGGGGGGGCTATTAAAAAGTCACTTACCGGAAATATTCGGGTTTTTTTTTTTGGAGCACCTTAATACGCATACTCATAAATTCGTCGGTATTTTGAGTATGTGCAAAAAAATATATTTAATGCAATTTCAGGGCAAGATCTGCCGGAACGATAGAATGTCGAAATATAGAGTTCCAAGAGCCCATACGTGCAAACGCAAAAAAAGCGAGAAAAGCCCGCTGCCGTTTCATTCGTGACCTTCGAAACGGTCACCTTCTCGGAGGTCACGTTTCGTCATTTTCAGTGGGCCCTACTAGAGCCCCCTTATATAGGAGCCTTAGGCCCTACGCATATAGAAGGCTCCTCGTCGGGTTCCACGTCAAAATACCGTGCGCCAATGTTAATAACATTGTCTTGATTAACATTAATATTGCCAAATCGGTTAACTCCACTTTAAAAAAAAATCCTCATTTCTGCTTTAATAGCGCTTCATCAATGCTTTAGTATGTGAATTTATATTAAAGTTTCGGTTCAGTACATTTTTTACCCTGTGATGGCAGAAAATGTAACACGAGGGTGTATTCACTCCCTATGGATAACACTATCTTCTTCATAACTTTTCTTGATTTTTTGTTTCATGGAGTTAATCGATTTGGCAAGTGAGGCATCCAATTATCGTCTAGAGAAAAGTACCCTCAGCTAAAGATCGCCAAGACAAACTTCACTGTCAGATCATTTTGATATAGAATAAGAAGTTCATTCCGAATTAAACTAGCTTATTTTTCTTTATAAGAGGCAGTGAGAAGAAAAAGGATGTAAGTGTCAAAATGAAAAGCTCGGAAACAATCAGTACAAATGGCAGGAGATCTCTCTTCTATTGTAGAGCAAGAGATTGTACTAGTAGCACTGGTAGGTGTTGCTATACAGGATGATTGAGAAAAAAATTTCAATGAAAGCCTATTACCTAGGATCGGATTTTTAAAAAAGCGTTTTACTCGAAACTTGAAAAAGTCCACTTATATCCCTTTGCTTCTCACTCTGCCTCATTTCAATATCGATTTAGAAGCATTGTGAAAGCGTTATCAAACCAAGGGCACACCGAATTAAAACTTCGGGGGAGGGGGGGGGGATTCTCAATTCACCAAATAAAACTTCACTGTGAAAAATTCCGAAACGTTACTAAGTATTTCGGAGTAATGTTTCGGGATTTCAATGGTTTTTATCCACTTCCTGGAAAAACCAAGTATCCTTGTCAAAAAGTTTCCTGAATAGCTACAAGTTGCACAAATGCAGACTTCTCACTGCTGTGAAAAATATATTTTTAGCTTCCTGTTTAAAAATTAACTGAGCTGATTTATAAAGTGTATCGTCTCCAATTCGATTACTGTCTGCCCAGTCTGATGAAGCATCCAAAGGGAGCGAAAACGTTCATGGATTACGTAGCGTTATAAGAATTGCAGGAGAGTAAAATTCTTGATACTTACTTGCAATTCGGTCTTAGCTTAGGCCATGTTTGAAACTTGTGAAACTTTCTTAATAAATCCGGAAGGTGACAAGCTATTATACCATACCTACGTATGTTTGCACTAAAGTTCCAGAGACACGACTGGCTTTAAACGGAAGCATTTCTAAATTTTTCAATAGGCTTCCAGGATAATTTCAAGAAGGTTACTGAATTTTAGCAGAAAATGTTCCTGGTTTTGCCAAGATATATTACAGGTGGAAATTGGGCACATCATCTGCCCATTATTTTCCAGGAACGTTTCTGAATCGTTTTTACAGTGTACAAATTGGAAAGCAGTGAAGAAATTTCTCCCCCTCCCCCCCCCCCAAAAAAAAAGAAAAATGAATAAAAAAGATTGTGGAGTTAATTTTTGCTTTGAATTTTTTTCAGTTTAACTTCTCTGACCATGTGAGTGCTTTCGGATGCAAGACTCGATGGGAGCTCCTCCGCGCCTTGACAGTTCTTCGTCTCTGTTCCAGTGATCTACTTGTGGATAACAGTCAAACGGTGAGGATTAATAATCCAGATTATTTTTAGTTCTATATGAGATGAACTCAAAGGCGGATCGAGGAATTTTCATGGGAGGGATGAAATTAGGCCCGGATCTATAAATTTTGCACCCCTGCAAAAAATCAGCAGGACCCCTAGTTGCCTAATGGATTTCTACGCCACTGAGAGCCACGGGTTTCTTTAGTATGGCGGGCCCCCCTCGCACTGAGGGGTCTGCGGATACGTGGATCTGGGCCTGGGTGAAATTGGGTACTTGGAACTTCAGTTTGGAAAAAATTACAGAGAGTTTCCGAACCTCTTCACCCCCTAACAATTATCCAATATCGTTTAAATTCACATTTCTCTGACTGCAGTTTCGAAAAATTAGCAGAGGAAAGAGCTTGAACCTCATTTTTTCCTCTAAGGGTACCAAAAAATGGTGTAAAATCGCTTATTTAAGAGCTCAAGTGTTTGAAATATTCACAAACAGTTCGGAGTGAGACCTTAAATTCTTCGCAGCTTATCTAAAATATACTTTTGGAACTTCAATGTCAAAAAAATGCCGGATTCTCTCAAGGAAATGCGATCAGATTCACTTGCTAAAAGCGAAGTTCAATTTTTTTCTCCTTTATTGTTTCTACAAACGATTCCTGTCCCTCGGGATCGACTTTATTTATACCCAGCTCTCTCGACTTGACACAATCCTGTTCAGACAAAAACAGCATCCAGCGCACAACAAACTTCCTCGAACATGTCCCTGTTGTCCATGTCCTCTGGCCTATAATTGGTTTTTTTTTTTTGGACTTCAATTTAAAAAACTTTCCACAGAGTCCCCAAACCCCATCTAATGTCATCAAAGATTGTCCAAAATTTGAGCTTTTGGAATTTTGAAAAACTTTCTGTACAAAGTTCAGATCCCTATTACTAAAGTGTTAAGAAATGTGCCTCAATTGCGTTTAAAAGAGTACAGTTCGGGAAAAATTTCGAGGGAGAACACTCTTCTTTGTAAAATTATTAAAGATCGTCAAAAATTACGCTTTTGAAACTTCAGTACCGAAAATATGCAGAAGGAGAGTTCCTGCATCTCGGCTCAAGGAGGTAGCGATCACCCCCATCGCCCCTCCCTTGTAAACTTGCCAACTGAGTTCCTATCCTATTCAGAGTCATACTGATTACAACTGTACTTATGTCGAGGACTGCATACTAAGTGCCTTGCCTCCATTATTTTATATACCGATAGATGGCAGCACCATCACCGGATTGAACAGTTAATGAGAATTTAGAACTAGGCCAGGAGCTAATAGCTACCTGGTGCTTGCACCCCCAGAGGTATCGTTTCACTTGGAGGACATTGAGACCACGGGCATATTTAACGTCGTCCAGTCCCCTTTAATGACGACGGTGGGTCTTCGACCATCGAGGTTCGAACTCAGGACCCTCCGAACCCGAATCCGACACTCTACCGATCGGGCTACCACGGCCCTATGCCAACTGAGTTATGACAAGTTTGTAGGAACTAATGGTTTTTCAAACTGTGATCTTTTTCAGCTATTGCGATGGTGTAAACGTTTTGGTGGAGGCCCATTGCTTCGATCTGTTTTGTATGACCAATTCGTGGGAGGAGACTCTGCTGCCGAAGTCAGACACTGCATGAGGCGGCTTGCAAGTGAAGGCATTCGACCCATGCTGGCTACAACAATGGAAGAAGATTTGGGAGAAGGCGGGTAAGGATTTTAGAAAATTAAAAAGATTGCACAAATTAAACTATAAGTGTCTTTAAACAGAAAAAAAAAAGATAAATCAGAGACACCTCAGACAGTTTATTTTGTACCCCTTACAATTTTTCCATTTCTTTGAACTAGAAGAGAAATCTTTTATTACTGACCGTCACGTGGGAAAAGAAAAAAGAAAAAAAAAGAGAAATATTCCTAACTATTAGGTAAATATTCCTAACTATTAGATTACTATACGTGTTAGAAAAGAAAGAAAGGTGTCAATGGACACATAGGTTAAAGTCTCTGCGCATTCGAAATTTTGATAAGGAACCATATACAAAGCAAAATATGAACACAAACTTATTTTCAGATAGGAAACCCAATTTTTTTTACTGCATAAATTAGTTTGTGAGACTCAAATCAACAAGGGTACAAACTTCCCAGGCAAAGCTAGAAAAACCAACGCCTCGCCCGGTTTTTTGTTCTTTATGAATAACAAAATAATTTTTTGCGATCTTTCTTTTACGCTGCTAAAACAATTCAGAAAAGTTCGTGGAAAATAATGGCCAATTAATGTGCCCAATTTCTGCCAGTAACATATCTTGGGGAAAAAAAACCCCAAATAAGTACTCCCCTAAAGTTATTAATTAACCTTCCTGAAGGATTCAGAAATCTCCACGAAAATCCCTGAGCCAGTCATGTCTCTCGAGCATTCAGAGAAAATTCGATGTTGATTTACTAGTAGAGTGAATTCGATGTTGATTTACTAGTAGAGTGCTCAAACCATTATTACAACCTTCGCCAAAGCTAAGACTGAAATGCAATCACCAAGCAACTTGCTTATCTGCAAAGTTAACGGAATTCCAAAATCTTAATTGCGAAAATTGAGAGCTTATTATATTTAAGTAAACCGTAATCGAAGTAGAGGCGACATACTAAATAAATACACTTAATTAATCTTTAAACTGGTAGCTAAAAATGTTTTCCTAACAGTGAGAAGTCTGCATTCGCTCAATTTGTAACAATTGAGGAATCTTTTTGGCAAATATGCTTGCTTTTCTCAATTGATAGAAACCTGTGAAATACCGGAAAGTTGTCCGAAACTAATCTGCGACGTTTCAGAATTTCCTTACATTGTATCAAAAGAAATATCTGAAAGTGAGTGAAAATTGCATTCATTTTGAAAATTTTCTATTTTTTAGAAGCTGTATTCATTAAAGTCAAAAGTAGCAAAACTATACGAGAATTGTATATTCACACATGCATATTTGCAGATAATCCGGGCTTAACTGATTATTATGATAATTCTGTTAAGGAGAACGGAACGTTACTACTGAAACAAGTATTATAGATGCTGAGAAGTTTATTGAAAATATAAAAGTTTACTTAAAAATTTATTGAAAACTCAATAAACTAGAAGAATTACTTAAATATAAAAACTGTCTTTTTTTAGAGATGAAAGTGTCTATGAGCGTAATTGTATTAGAATTTTGGACTGTATCAAAATAGCTGCAGCAGAAGACATTCCATCGCCCATGGTGCAACTGAAATTGTCCGGCTTGTTGTCAGCAGATCTCTTGGTAAATTGTAAATTAGATGCCTGACTTTTGCTGATTTAATAGTAATGGCTTTATTATAATTAGTCTTTACCAAGCGAGAGTAAGATCATATTTATCTTGTTAGAAATATTTGAATGTCTTAAAATTATTTCATCTTTTTGATATTGAGAAATGTATGATTCACAAATTACAGGGCGTTCCAAAAATGACTGATACATTTGAAAATCAATAAACGGGCAGCGATAAATACATACCGTTTGTTGAATTATGCGTGGGAGAACAGTAAATTTTCACAAACAAACATTCAAAATTAGTTACAATGTTCTGCAACAGATGGTGCTGCATGTATTTTAAAAGGTGTAAAAGAAAACGTAGTCTGTAAGATCGGCACAATGACCGGTATATTTGAAAAATCAATAAAAATTAAATGGGCAGCATTGTTTTTTCAAATATACCGGTCATTTTGGCGATCTTACAGATTGCGTTTTTTTAATACCTTTTAAAAGACATGCAGCGCCATCTGTTGAGGAACATTGCAACTAATTTTGTAAGTTTGTCTGTTTGAAAATTTACTGTTGTCTCAAGCATAATACAACAAACGGTATATTTCTGTCGCTGCCCTTTAGTTTTAGTTGATTTTTCTAATATATCAGCCATTTTTGGAACACCCTGTAAAAGTAACGCTTTTGCTAGCATATCTAACTAATTAGTCCAAGCAATATGCGGTGGAACATGGGAAAAATTGTAATAGAAGTTTTTTCGACGGTTTTTCGGTTAGTAGTCGAAACTGAAACACATATCCAAAATTGGACAAATTGGATCACGGAAACACCCCAAAAATCAGGTTTGAAAACTGGGGCCCAGTGGCAATTATTTTCAAAATAGCTAAACTAGAATTCTTCTTCAAAAATATAGTAAAAACATATTTAGCATTCTCAACTGCAAAACTTATAGGTTCAGAGCCCCAGTTAATGGTTAAGTTCCAAAAATTTAGATAGAACCTTGATAGCTCGACACTTGGACAGCTCTACCATCGCGGTAACCCGACGCGTTTGTTTCCCTCTCTTGTAAAATGCTATATTAATATGGGTTGAAAAAAAAGTTTATTCTACACATGCTAACAGAAATTCACTAAGTCAACTACTATTAAAACCAGGGTTTACAACTTAAGGCCCGCGATCCGTTCGTGGCTTACATTGTAAACCGATCCGGCTTTTGCAAAGGGATTTCAAAATTGCGTAAATGCTTATCTCGAAATACACAGGTGGATAATTGCTAAGGACGGGTGCACGGATGGCAATAGCAGCGTTAGGAACCACAAAATAGAAGGCAAAGAAATATGGAAATTTGTATTAGTGTGGGATACGGTAAGACGTGTTGTGAGTATGCAAATTTTAGATTCACGACGATGCTCGTCACATGGTAGCACTCATAAGGGTATAAAGGATTTGGTGCTTGACGACTATTGTTGTTCAAAGGCAAAATTTGACGGGAAAGAATTACTTGACGAACTTGAATTTTTTGGTATTCCTTCCAGACGTCCCTTAGATGATTTTACGGGTGGTCGTGTTTCTGTTCAAGATTGAAGAAGAGCAAAAAGTATCAGTTGTTACCAGGGAGTTCCACGTTAGCCGCAGGGTTGTTTCGAAGGTTTGAAAATCATTTCAAATAAATGGAATGTGTATCAAATGTCACGGGGGAGGTTGTGTACTCGGTAAAACATCAGCAGAAGATTGGTACATAGTGCTAGCAACAAAAATGAACCGGAGCAACACATCGACTAAGATACCAAAGCCGTTTCTTGCTGCTACTAGCAAGCAAATATCCCGAAAAACTGTAGCCAGACGTTTGCAAGTAGCAGGACTACTCGTCCGACAGCTTGATTTGTACACACCATTGTCTACAAGTCAGCGTTTCGCCCGTTTGTAATGACGTCGTCAGCATCCTAATTGGACAGAAGTCGACTGAGAATGTGTACTATTCTCAGATGACAGCAGATTCAGTCTGTCGTCTAACTGTGGACAACAACTGATCTGGCGTGAGAGTAGTACTGAATACAGGCCGGCAAACATAAAGGAAAAGGACAAATACCCTACTAGTGGGGTCATGGTGTGAACTGGGATCATGATTAATGACCGTACGTTGCTCATGTGCTACCAAAAAGACTATGGCAGCCCAGCGATACATTGATGTTGTTCTGCTACCTCATGTTTACATGTTCCGTGGTGCTGTGGAAGATAAATTCGTTTTCACGGACAACAACGCAACATTTCATCGAACAGCCGCTGTCCAGGAGTGTTTAAAGAGCAAGAAAATTCAACCCATTAGATGGGCAGCACATTCTCTAGATCTGATTTCCATTAAAGATGTTTGGGATGCTTTGGGGAGCAGTCTTTCTGATCGACAACACCCTCCAATAAACAAGGACACCTTCATCCGTGTCTGACAGAGAAACGGTATAAATTACTCCAACAGCCACTGGATGTTGTTGAGCAAAGCAACAAACGATGTGTAGAAGCTTGCATTACTCTCCATGGAGGCCATATCCCATATTGACATTTTACGCCGAGACGCCTGTGAACGGTAATTATTTTTCACATTTAACGTATTCAGCGCAAAATGATCGTTTTGTCCTTTGAACACTTTTCAACGCCTTCTGGATTTCAGAGCACAATAAATTATCGTCATTGTAATGTTCTAGTGTTCTGACATTAGTTTATTACACTTGGCATCAAATTACACTCACTTTTTTTGCACGCTACATAGCCCATTGTGATCCGTCCTTAACAATTGTCCACCAGTATAAAACTAATACCAATTACTTTATGCTTTTCATAGCATAATACTATTTTGTTTTCAAACTGTAAAAAAAAAAAGATATCTTTAAATAGCATAAAATCTTCTATAACATACAAAACAATTACACATTACTCATTTTCATCACTGTTAATACTCATAGACGCTTTTTCATAGACGCATTTAACGCTTTGATTTTCACAGACATTGACTTGACGTACACCCCACAAGCTGTAGAGCAGTGTAGTCCGTTTCGCTTGCATCAGCATCGTAATATAGCACATTTTGTTTTTCAGGAACAGAGAATCATGTTTAATAGTTGTCTGGTGCCTACCTCACAAAGTATTGAAAAGTACGAGTTATTTTTAACATACCAGCCCCAATCTTCTGGTTTGAGCATGTTTTTACAAGTTTTCCAGATACAGGGAAACTTGTGCATAACAATACTGTCAGTAACAGTGAACCGGTCTATAACGATATTTTCCTTGGCGCCAGCAAAATGTCAGCATCGATAATCAAACTGTCTATAACGATAACCTATCTATAAAAATATTTTCTTAGGTCCCTACAGTATCATTGTAGTCAGGTTTTACTGTATTTATCTGTTAGCATGTTCAGTAACTATAGTATTTCGTGACGAATTAGGTATGGAGGTAAACGTTCAGGTGTAATAATACATTTTACTGTAGCTACCTTCGCTACCAATATTCAATGTCGTAGTACGCACAACTAAAACACAGCTTTTTAATACGATTAAAAAAAAAAGCAAAGCCAAAAAAGTTATATATTTCCAAAAAGTGTCATTCAAAGTGTCTTCCCATCGTCAAGCAGACCAAGACATCGCCGATTTTCAAGGTACGGAGGTGGATTTTGGTCAGTTGTAGGTTTTATTTTGTGAGTGCACATTAAAAGAAATTTGTATATTATATTACTTTTGGAAAACACAATTTTATGTTTTCCATCTTTATATAGGTTACATTGGGAAATATCTACACTACTAGTTCAAACAAATTAGAACTTGTCATGACCTTGACCAGATGCATGATGGGTGCTTACACCAAAAAGGCAATTTCTTTTTTTCTACTTATTTATAAAAATACAAATCCACCGTTTTCGTCATTTGCACAATAATTCATTATTTCCCCAAAATTTTCTTAGATAGTACTCACAGGCACTGCACTGAATGAAAAAGAAGAATCCTGTTTGCTGCTTGCACTCCAAAGGTTGAAAAGAATAGCAGACGTAAGTGTGTGTCTAAATTTCCTCATTAATAAAGTAGTACTAGAGGAATTATTGTGTTATTTAGCCTTTCCAGCTTGGATTGTCACAAAGTTGGTAGTACGAGCAGCATATTTTGATTTCAGAATTCGAGTTTTGGAATATTATTGCTGGTCCTTAGAATGAAGACTTTTTGCTAGATTTTTCTCGATATCAATTCACAAATTACTTTCTCTGTTTACTTAGAACCAACCTGCATTGTGATGTCTAAGCTTAGAATCAACTTTTATTGCAACAGAAAGCAAAGTTTATAATAAACCTTTTCTACCTATTACAAAATGAAGCGGTCCGTTTTCACTTCCAGTTCACCTGCCAACTCTCCGTAGTCAAGTTTTACCTCAGCTTAGAATAAACTTTTGTTGTGATATCTAAGTTTGCTATCAACCATCCTTGTGATATCTAAGCTTACATACAATTGGTTTTCATTGTGATAGCTTACTTAGAATCTTCATTGTGACAGCTGAGCGTGGAAGTGACAAACCGGCCAGAGTCATGACCGGTTACGTAGTCAGTTTGGAATGAAAAGATTTTAGTCCCGAATTCAAGGATTTCATACGTTGCCTTGATAAACAAGGATGCTGTTTAACCACTAACGGCATGGAAAAGCTAGCATCCAGTTTGCAAGAAGAAACGGATGCATCTATTATTTAGCAAGGGGTACCAGTTTGCTGGTACTGATGTGCGTTAGCCTTTGACTTAAGCAGAGTAACATTGAAATGAACGAAACACGCTCTTTAAAACTTTCCTTTTCCCTAATTCGGGCAAATAGTTGTTTGACCTGCTACCTAAACATAATCGAATGGCAAGTAGGAGTTTTATTTGTATTCTCCAATTCAAATGCAAATGGGAAAACCACCAATGGAAGTTTTCCTGAGGGTTAGTAAGCGCATTCAGAGCCTATTTTCAACTGATTCAGATTGAAAAAAATACTACTGTGAGTAAAGGACATAAAAAGCTAAAGTAGAAATAATACCTTTGTGCGTAAAAAGTAAAATAAGAAATAGCAAATTGCAGATTACTGCAGACACGTGTTTCGACGTTACAAGGAGCGGCTTTTTTAATGCAAAAAAAAAAAAAGAGAGAGAGCTTTTGGATGAAAATACACTAGTTTACTGTAGTCGTATTCAAATTTTTTTATGATTCATTTTCCCATAAAAAGAAGATCGTCCTATCATTGACCAAGTTCGTAAATTTGCAGATAAATTATAAATGATTGGTTGTTGCATGACACCTGAGTTCATCAATCTATGCGTAGCAATTTGCTTCTCATTTATTTTATGAACCTATTTCATTTTTTTTCTTTTACACTAAAATCAAATTTAATACGTAAGAAACGAAGATAACTTAATCGTTGAACAGGATATTCTACAATGCATTCATTATCACTGTCATATTTCAGAAACTCGATGCCGAAAATAGTTGAAAAAGAAACGTCACAGGATGCAAGAACCTGTAGTAAGGAAGTAAGAAAAGCAAATGAGTAAAAAAAAAAAAAAAAAAAACCTTGTCACGAAGTTTTAGAAAATAGTTAAAAATGATCAATGATATCAAATTTCGGACAATGATGCCACAGCAATTAATCATGAATAATTTAATAGCTGATTAAACGAAGTTAAAATAGTTAAATCACCGAAAAGACTGTTTATATCGTTTCAACCATGTTACAACGCAACAACATGTAACCAAATACTTATAGTTTCGCTCTCATTTGAATTCCGATGGACGTGAATTAAACTAGATTAAACGATTCCATTTGTTGAAATAAATGCGCAGGTGCAGCGGACCATTACTGCACCATTCTAGTTATCTAGTTTCTCGAAAGATGGTGACACTGAAGTCAATTGTTCCTTTCATTGTGTAAGTAGCGCCATCTATTGAGTAACTAGATGACTAGAACGGTAAATCGCCAGCTAACTACTACCAAATTCATCCTTTCTCTCCAAGTAGAAATAACATTCTCAAGGTCAGTAACAGAGCCATACCAATGAGTTCTGACTGAGAAAAATAAATGATGTTAAATTGCTTTCGCAGGGTAAAGAAAAGTGCGATTGAAGCAAAGTCGGTGCCAAAATCTTGCGTGACGTAAACTGCTGATCTTCCTGTTTTAGGAGGCTCAAACGCAAAATGTAAGAATTTTAGTTGATGCTGAATACACCTATCATAACCCGGGGTTGAGTCTATTGACACTGGCGACAGTGGCGACATACAACAAACAATTCCCGTTGTTTTGGAACACCTATCAATGCTACCTCAAAGTAAGAGAAATTTGTATTTGTATTCTGAATTCTTTTCATTGCTTTTGATAGTTCATCAGCTATTTGAAACCTTTTAAATTTTATAAATATATTAAATTCGTAGCAATTTCTTCGATAGCACTAAAAGAAGCTAAAACATGACTTTTTACTTCATTTTTTCCAAAGAATGCTGAGAAAAAACTTAATGAAGAACTGCCTTTTGTGCTCGGGCCACTTGAAGCACACTTTGGGGCCAAAATAGTCAGAGGCGCCTACATGGTACAAGAAAAAATTTATGCCGAGAAATTGGGCATAGAAGATCCTGTGTGTAAAGATTACGCTACTACTTGTAAAAATTATAATACGTAAGTATGAACGAAATAGTTTTGAATAAAATATTTATGATTATTTTATTCTTCTTAGACAATTAAAAATTAGAAATCATAGGGACGCTGAAAATTCCCTGTACACTTTGGAAACCTGTTTGGAACACCTCAATTTAGAAAAAGTGGGGAAGAAAAGAATTCAGAAAAGTTTCCTGAATTCGCATTGAAATGTGTTCCGAGTGTTTCTGAAAGAGCATATTTAAAAACATAGGATTTCACCATTTTTTAGATAATTTGACAAAGTTTAGAATTATGTAACATTTATTTTATTCGGTCAATTTCATTTTTTACGCTTCAGTACATTTACAAGTGATGAAATGCCATTCACTGATGCCACTAGCGCAGAGCGCAATATTTAATTCGCTTCTTTACTCACATGTGCTGGCAACGATATGGTTGATAGCAAGCGTAAAGCGCAATGTTTAATGGGGTTGTTTCCTTCAGTCAAAAGTACTACTTTTAATCACTGAAATTGATAGAATAAGCCAAAAAAAAAAAAAAAAAATAATAATAATAATAATATAGAGCGAGAAAAAAACTGAAAGTTTCCCAACGCTTAATTTTTCATTAATCTTTTAAAATGTCCAATTTTGAATAAAAGGCGTAGTCTTTGTGACGTCACAAATGATGTACTTTGGCGCATCTATCTACCGCGTTTCCACGTTATGATAATCAAGAAGCGAATTAAATATTGAGCTCTACGTTTGCTATCAACCATATCGTTGCCCATACATGTGAGTAAAGAAGCGAATGAAATAATGTGCTCTGTGAATGGCATCAATGAACTGCATTTCATCATTTGTGATGTCATCGGTAGAAGCGTAAACAATGAAAGCGCAGCGATTAAAATATTTTTTTTTAATATTAAACTTAGTCAAATTATTTAAAAAATATCAGATCCTATGTTTTTAAGCATGCTTTTTCAGAAAAAAAACTTATAAAATTTCGGAAACGACCCCATTCGCTTCCGAATTATCATAACCTAGAAACGCGGTAGACAGCAAGTGTCAACATTGGGAGTGGAATGCGTGCCATAGTCCACTCCATTAGTCGCCATTAGTTGTGGCGTCATAAAACCACGCCTTATTTGAAAATTCGACCATCTAAAAAAAAAAATTTGAAAATTAAACGTTTTAAAAATAAAAGATTTTCTTTGCTCATTCTATCAACTTCAGTGACTAAAAGTAGTACTTTTGACAGAAAGAAACGCCCCCATTGAGGGGGCATTTCTTAAATCATCACTTTTTTTCATACAAATAATATAATTTCAACAGCTTTCTTTAACTACCAGTCAATAGAATCTTTCAATATGATACTAATATCAAATTTTTATTCTTTGAATTAATTGCGTAGCTCTAAATGAATTAATGCCGCACCATACTGGGAACACTCGCTGGAGAGATAAAATCACTTAACCCTACCAGTTTACCTGCACTGGTAGGTTCAGATTCAATGAAATAACATCTGCCTCCGAGCACTATTGCCGGATTGGGGGACATTTTCCCATATTGGGGAAAGGGATTTTGAGGGGAATTCTTTGGGGGAAAAAGTTTTTTCTTGAGAAAACCCTGAAGAAAAAAATCCTCAGATTTTTTTTTTTTTCGTACTATTTAAATTCGCGTAATTACATCATGTTGTTTGCATTGTTTATTAACAGCGTTGTTTTTCTGTCCGACTATCATGAGAAAAGCCACCGCCGAAATGTCTGCGCCTGTCTCCTGCTATAGCAACGAGACGCGTCTCATTTTACCAAGGGAAGCTTAATGTTGAAAAAACCAGTACGACTGCACAAAGGCGAGCACACTAGTGGCGAAATAGCGCCAAAAAGCCTTCCTGCTAACCCTTGCTGAAAATGAACGAAGTCCGTTTCTATGGCAGTAGACGGGCTCAGACTTGACGGCGGGAACTTTTGTCGTGAAGGTCAGACGGTAGCTTTGCTCAACTTAATTTAATTCGTATTTCGCATTTATGTGGAATATTATGTTACGAAATTCGCATTAATGTTCTGCGTGAGTAACTAATTGATACGTGAAACGGGTATAAATAAGTGCATGTGATCAAGAAGGTTCTTGGATGTACAAAGTTCATAGTTTAAATGTACAGAAGCAGAGTAGTAAATGCGAGTAGAAAAAAATATTCTGCTATTTCGTAAAGTAACTCTCCATCGGCTTGGGCCATCCAATCAAATCCAATATGAGTAAAAGTTCTTTCTTGATGCAGACGCTTGTATTTATGAGGACAAAGAAAAAGTTGGGGAATTTTAGAACAAAATTTGGTTTTTTGGGGGAAAAAAAATATTTCAAGAGAAAAAAATATCATAGGAAGTCGATGATATGTTTATGAACAATTATGACGATATAGTTTATGAAAATATTAGTGGAAAAATAATTTTCGAATTCGGGGAATTTTGATAGGAAACATCGCCTTTTGGTTAAAAGTTGGAAGGGAAGTGGGGAACTCTGGATTTGTGTGACAATCTGGCAACACTGCCTCCCAGTCGGTTAATCACTAATCCAGACTGAGGAGTTCGAATAAGAACGAAACTGCAGTCTCAGGATGTGCTAACCGGGTTGTCTCGTATATTGCTTGAAATTTCTGTCTTATCCCTGGCTTAGGGGTGGTACCTTACTGCTAAAAGTAAGCAAAGCGTTTAAAAACATTTTGGAAAAGTTATTTATACTTTATACTAAAAATTCAATTTTGTATATTTGTGTTTTCTTAGGATCTTGTCTTATTTGCTGGACAAAGCGTCTGAGAAAGGGTCCCGATGTGAATTCATCATCGCAAGTCATAATGAAGACAGCGTTCGATTTGCTAGCCGAAGGTAAAGCAACAACTTTCGCAATGGTAAAAGGTTAATAAACAATGTTTAAATGCCAAAGTTGCAAATACTAATGGCATTTATGCTAGAATGTGAAATATGGATTCATGGCGATATAATGGATTTTTCGCTTTTGGACGCTATCGATGTCCTTGTTTGGCGACATCCTATATTCGTATGGCAACGGATTACACGCATATGCGAACAAATCGTGCTGACGGACTAACAGAAACAGATCAAACTAGTTTACACCAAAAGCATATAGGTGAAGGGAGGAGAGTTTTTTTTTTTTGAACAAAACTGGTATGGTCACTCGTTTCGTACGTAAGTAGTGTAGATTTAAAAACCAGATAGAAGTGTAGATTTAAAAATCAGAAAGAAGTGTAGATCTAACGACAGTAAGTAGTTCAGATTGAAAAAAGAAAAAAAAAAAAAAACAGGTCGGCAAATCGTGCTGACAGACTAATAGAAACAGATCAAACTAGGTTAGGTTACACCAAAAACATATAGGTGAAGGGAGGGAGTTTTTTTGAACAAAACTGGTATGGTCACTCGTTGCGCGCGTAAGTAGTGCAGATTTAAAAATCCGAAAGAAGTGTAGATCTAACGACAGTAAGTAGTATATATTTAAAAAAAACAGGTTTTAATTACTCAGGTTTCGGTGACCTTGAAAGGTTTGATTTCATTGAAAGGGAGTGGGAGGAAAGAGTTATAAATATAAAATAAAGAAAAAATAAAGAAAAAGATTTTTTACTTGTTATTTTGAAATGGTTACATCTACATTCTGTTAATCACTACCGATTCTTTTTCTGAGCGGAGGAACCACGGATAACCAAGAGTTTACTGTACTTTAGCGAGCTTTGAATGCATTTAAATGCAGAGAAAAATCCACAAGGGGAAAAAAACAGCAAATCAGTTTTTTTTTCCTAACTACAACAAAAGTGGGAAAATCTGCACACGGATTTTAGTGAACGTTTTGAATTTTTGTCCTCAATATTTCTAGAATCAGTGACATTTTCTTATAGGATGGCTGAATTGAATATTAATCGTCGGAACGGAGGAGTTTGCTTTGGACAACTCTACGGAATGGGAGACCACATCACTAATCCATTAGGTGACATTTATTTATTCTCATTCGGATAGATCATTATTTTAAGGTTTTTGATCGCGGTTAATTGATGATATACAGGGTGTTCTGAAAAAGACTGATTGTTTTCGAATAAATTTAACAGTAAAATTGTTAATGATAAAAAAATAATTCCTGCAGAAAATTCATATAATGAACTTAAGTTTATTCTACCCAGAGTTGCAAACTTTAGTTCAGAAGTTTTCCAATAGATGGCGTTGCAGATAACAAGCCTTTAAATCAAGGAATGATAGAAAATGAAATCATACTTTTTCAAAAAATATTTTCAATGATCAAAATCGCATAGTAATATTTTCAAAACGTCTACCGACGGTTACATTCACATGCCACAATCGGAGAAAAATTCGGTGAATTTCAATTCCTCCTTTTTTGATTTAAGGGCTTACTATCTGCAGCGCCATCTGTTAAAAAACTTTTAAACTAAAATTTTTGGAACTCACGGGGGAAAAAAATTACGGCCCATGACATGAATTTTCTGCAAGAATTTTTTTTTTTTTTTTTTTTTATCATTAACCGTTTCCCTGTTACAAATTTTTGGAAACAGTCAGTCAATTTCAGGACACCCTGTATTTTGTACTACCAATAGTTTTCTTCCTTACAGCAAATTCAGGTTTCGCAGTATACAAGAGCATTGCTATAGGAAGTTTGGATGAAGTTCTACCCTATCTGGCTCGTAGAGCCATCGAAAACAGAAGTGTTGTACAAGGTGCGAGGAGGGAACGAGCTCTGCTAAGGAAGGAGCTCAGAAGAAGATTTGCGTTTTAATTTATTGATGTTCACATCAAGAATAACAACAAATCCAGGGACACAATAATACATTCAATGCACTACATAATATATGTTCGAATTCATTTTAAACTCCGTTGTAAAATGAAGTAAATAAATAAGCACACGATGGTTGCCTTGTTTTATGCCATGCAATGGAATTGCTTTTAATTTTTCAACTAGTGGTACCCGCTCGTCTTTGCCCGTAATAGAAAATTAAAAGATCTTTTGGTTTGCCTGTATATTTACAAATAATGTATGGTAAATTTTCTCGGCAATTGGCTTGTGCCCATGTTACGGTTTTACGTTATGATAATTTCGTAATTTTCTCGTCCATTTTATAATAATTTTATCATTAAAATTGGAATATAAAAAGAACCACATTAAATTTTCGAAAAATCGCTTCGAGGTGCACACCCACATGCTACAAACTAACTTTGTGCCAAATTTCATGAAAATCGGGCTAACGGTCTAGGCGCTATGCGCGTCACGGAGATCCTGAGAGACAGAGATCCGGACAGAGAGAGATCCTGACAGACAGAGAGAGAAAGAGAGAGAGAGAACTGGACAGAGAGACATTCAGCTTTATTATTAGTAAAGATGTCATGTGTCTTACTGTAAAAGGTCAAAATTAGAGAATGTCGATATAGACCGGTGAATGCGTAATGGACTGAAACTAAACGATCATACTCCGAAAAATTTACTATGTACATGTTGACATTCACTGGCGAGTGTCGACAGTAAATTTTGATCTTTTGCAATAACGTATGGACCAAGAGTACTCGGAGAGACTGACTCGTGGGGGAACTGGTTTAGTTCTCCCTCGACTTTCTGGTTGTGTGCTGAGTGTTTTGCACTGATGAAGAGGCTCCATTGTAGCCTTGAAATAGCTATATTAGGGAGGTTCAAAAATACATGTAAAAAAAAAAAAGTTTCTCCTAGATAACAGGACACTCCTCATTATTTTTAGACTTGTGGATAGTAATATACTGGAAGAATTTTAGCTCCCTATTTCAACTGAAAGAGGGTGCACAACACCCTCCCTCAAACTTAATCAAAATGGGGAGGGGTGTTTAAAAATACATTGAACTGAAAAAACAATGCTACATATTATAATATACGCTAGTAATATACTTATGCATTTCAATAAAATAATTATTTACGAAAAAACAGCTCGGGAAATTTAATGTTTCTAAATTTGTGGCATTTTCTATGCTACGCCTAATGTTAAATGAAGGGGTCTTTGAGCACCCCTTTTCACACTATTAGTAAAAGTAAAAAAAAAAAAAAAAGATTTCCTGTACTCTAGCTGAAAAAAAGTTTTTTTGAACCACCCTAAGCTACACTGCTTGACAATTGCTAAGGAACAATTACGTTTTTTGGACTAGTTAAGAATAGATAATGATTAAAGAAACAGAATGAAATATATAGTTAGTAGGGAGAATGTGCCTTTATTATAAGTACAAAATAATAGAGATATTACACTGTTAAAAAAATTTCCTGAAAATAACGGATAAAGTACCGGCAGCAAAGTTGCCGTAAATATTACGCATCCGTTAAATTATTTTCCGTGACTAAACAGAAGTTCCATTTCTCATTTCACCGTTTAGTTCTGTTCTTTCATTTATAAATTTTCCGTGATTTAACGAAAATTCCATTTCTCTTCTTTCCGTTGATCTATTTTTCCGTTTTTAAATTTTCCGTTCATGCATTTTTCCGTTTTTAAACTTTCTGTGTCTTTACAGAACTTTCGGTTCTTAATTTTTCGTTGCGCTATTTTTTCGCTTCTCATTTTCACATATTTTACCGAAATTTCATTCTCGTTTTTCTATCCTATGTTTAAAATGATGTATACTAGAAAAATAGTTTAACTATTCAAAAACTATTATTTTTTTAAATTTGTATTTATTACTAAAATATATTTTAAGTGAAGTTTTTTCTTGATAACTTAACTTTCAAGCACATATCTCGAAATTCGCACCTTCAGATGAATAAAAATAATCGAAAAGTACCAACAAGGAAATTAGTGGATTTGAATATAACACCAATTTTTGATGCTGATACTGCTCGATATTTCCTTCGACTTCTCCGCGTACATATTCTGGCGTGGCATGGAAAAGCATACATGAAAAATAGAATATTTTTATTTGCAGAATGAGTCAAATAAAATACCATTAAAAACCGGTTGACTTTATCATGGAATAATATACCTGATGGAGAGTACCGCATACCAATTTACTGTGTTTAAAAACAGAATCATTGACACGTGAATAATTTTTTGCTCAGATGATGTATACCCCCTCCCCCCCGGTGATTTCCGCATTTTTCCCTCATTGGAATAGCAACATAGATTTTTAGTGCATAAGCATTATACTTAGGCTAAACATATCAATCAGTTCGTTTTACCCAAAATGTTTTTACAAGAAACTTGCAATAATCTCAAATAAGTTGTTGGATGAGATCCTAAGGAAATAAATTAAATAATTTATATTTTTTATTATAAATGAAATCCCGAAAGGAGGAATGAATGTTTCCAGATTTCTAAGTAGTCAAGAAAACTTATTCTAGTCAAAATTGTATTTTCAAAGATTAACAATCTGCTATGCCTTTTCGCAAAAAATATAACAGCAAGAAATATTTTTATTTAGATTACTTTTATTACTATCAAAATGTTTACTTTCAATCTGTCAAAAAAAAAAAAAAAACCTGAGTGATTTTTTTCTACCTTGCTCGCACACTAAGATAATCTCCGGTTGATACGAAATGTTGGCATTTAACGTTTTAATGATTTTCAAGAATACAACGCGTTAGAGCAAAAACAGTAACTTTATAATAGTTCTATAAATTCTAAATCAGCTACCATCGGAATTCTATCAAATGCATGTTAACAAGAAAAATACATTTGTATTTTAACATGTACAAAGATATTCAACAATACTTACATGTGACCAGCGGTGCTAAATTTAAGTGTCTAAATTGCATCTGGATACAAGTGATCCAATAGCCTTTATTTTAAATGGATAACACGGGATCCTAAAACTATTCTCACCGCTAGAACACACAATATGACTAACGAATAGAATTGTTCGAAGTATTGAGCAAAATAATACACCGCAATAATATTCTAATACTGACTCAGTAAAACCCACATCAAATCATCAGGGCGATCAAAACACATCTGCCAGTCTAAAAATGGCGCGAACATTTTCAAAACCTACAAAGCTGAAAGGCGTATAAACAATTTCGACATAACGAGTATATTACTCTCCAGACATGAAATAGCAAGCTATCTATTTTGTCTACAGCATTCGAGTTGTTATTCTAAATATGCTTTTAATTAGCAAAATGTAACAGTGCGATTAATAAGCACTATCAATAAGGGATGTTTGTCATGACTTGAAGACTAATCAGAGCAAAGTACAGCACAGCGGCAACCCTAGAAATGGAAAAATTCCGTTTTCGTCGGGATGTTTACGTTGTTGTAAGGAAGAAATACGTTTTGAAGCATTACAGAAATATTCTGTTAAAATCAGTCA
The DNA here is from genome assembly GCF_026930045.1 of Uloborus diversus. Lineage (NCBI taxonomy): Eukaryota > Metazoa > Arthropoda > Arachnida > Araneae > Uloboridae > Uloborus > Uloborus diversus. The sequence continues at coordinate 52,118,296 of NC_072738.1, read as the reverse complement.
GAAAACTACCTGAACTTTCAGGTTTTTTTTAACAGTGTACTGCATCAATGAAGTAAAAACTTAAAAACAAAAAAATAATCCTACTTAAATGATTTTCATACAACAGCAAAAAATGATCTAGGTCAGAATGATGGAGACATGAGTACCTTAATATGGTGTATGATTACCAGGGACACTAAAGCACAATTTACATCTGTTTTCCATACTCCGACTAATCATTGAGGAGTGCTTGGGGGATGTTTTCCTACTCCTCTCTCAATCCGGATTTGAGTTCTTGTACTGTTTTGGGAGGGACGGTTCTCCGCTCAACACGTCTGCCAAGAGCCTCCCAAGCAAGTTCAATTGGATTTAAGTCGGGAAAGTAAGCAGGCCACTTCATACGGGGAATGTTTTCTCTTTGCAGTGTGTCCGACACTTCAATGCCCCAGTGCGGCCGTGTATCGTCGTCCGTAAAAAGAAAATCTGGACCTACAGCCCCCCTAAAAAGACGAACATGGTCCATCCTAACATCTTTGCAATACATTTGCGACGTATTGCTTTCTTATTCAAAAATGTGAAGCAGTGTTCTGCCATTGTGCATGATGTCTGCCCACACCATGACGCCTGGGCCGTACCGATCACGTTAGCAAACAAATTTTTGCGCATAACGTGTTCCACGTTCTCTCCGCAGTAGTTGGTGAGCAGAATACTTGTCACACTGAAACGAGATTCGTCGGAGAACATCATTCTAGAGCAGTTTTGACGATCCCACCAACATGTTCCTTACACCAGCGTGATCGCTCTCGACGATGGCGTGGTTGAACTTGGGTGCAACGTACGGGCTTCCGTGCATACAAACCGAAATTATTTACTCGCCGTGAGATGGTTCTTGCAAGAAACATGCGTACCGGTAGAGGTTGTTAGATTTGCAGCTATCTGTCCAGGAGTGAAATTTCTGTTCCTTTTTGCCATGAGGGCTCCATAGCGATCCCCTGAAGGTGTGGTGCTTCTACCACGAACCCCGGCATACTTTTGCAAAACATTTCCACCTTCAGCAGCCTTCTTTAATCGGGAGATGGTACTTTTTGATGCACCCATTGCAGCAGCCACAGTGGTGACACTTTGACCCGCTTCTAATCGTTCAACGGCTCGTCCACGATCGTAGATACTCAAATGATGTCTTTCTGACATTTTACTCTTAAGTATTTCAAGCACCAAACAGAATTTCAGAGAAAAATCTTTTTTAACATCCAGCACTATTTTTGTTAAAAACCAAACAGCGTGAATTTTCGTACGAATCTTGAGCGTACACTGTAAAAAATCTCGGAAAACTCTCTGAATATACAAAAAAGCTTTCCGTAATACACAGATTCGTACGCCCTCAGCAGTTTTCTGCTCTTATCAAAAACCTTTCCCGTTTCGCAACAAAGTAAGAGTCGACGCATGCGCAGCTCACACGGCAATTTTATAGTCCAGCACCAAATCCAAACTGAAACTTTCGAAAGCACGCAATGAAAACAAGTGCTGACTCATGTATGCGAAGTAATACTCATCAAGGGGATTAGTAAAAGTTTTGTTCCTCGCATGAATTCACTGAAGATAATTTTAAAGTCTTATATTTTCTTGCTTATGTATCGTCATGAGATTGAATTTGAAGCTGTGTCACTTATTTTTAAGTACGAAGTGCAACTTCTCGACGCATGCTCGCGGAAGGAATACAAACTGAAATTAAAAACCAAATAACTGCCGAGAGGACGCCATGTAAATTCGTTGCGTCGCATAACTTGTGTAGGTAATTTACTTTTTTCTTGGATACTTTTCTTCTTTCTACCAAATGGGTAATTTTTGTTGGTAGAATTTTATTCTGTCATAAAAATCACCTTTTTGGTGACCAAAGCCTGCAAAAGACCACCACCGATGAATAGGTAAGTCGCTTTGCAACTCTATTACTTTAAAGAGATTTAGTTCATATAAATCTCGTTAAAAAAAACTAATTTCCTCAGTATCATTTTTTCGTTGTGAACTATTGCAATTTGAAAATATTTTACATTACATAGAACACATATTTAAAGTGCAAGTGTGTCTAGTTTTATTCTGTAAAATTTATGAATTGAAGATTATAAAAAACTTTAAATAAGTGTAATTGTGTACTTTGTTTTTATGTGTCAATCTCAGTTAATATTTGGCTGAACATTTATGTATCAAGCATTATGAATTAAATGTTATAATATGCAAATTGTCAGGTTTGATAGTTCGTCTTTAAGGTTGGATGTTTTCATTCTCTTGTAAACAGTGTAGCTAGATTGTATGAAGTAAAAAAAAAACTATCTCTTGTAATTAGGAACATAGTGCTTCAGTATTATCTAAATGACGATATCTCTTTAAATATTTGCATTAGCGAAACGCTTTAAATTAGTTAAATGTGTATTAATTTCTTTAACAAATAGATACATAGATGTATTTAAAAGTGTCTTCATTTTTTTCGTTTTACGAGCCTCAATTTTACCAAAAGCAAAAAAAAAAAAAAAAAAACACTTAATAAAATAATTTTGTATTTTTACACCATATTAAAGTATTTGACTTATAATTTATATGATACTTTGATTTATAATGTATATGATTCTTTGATTTATAATTTATATTATACATGAAATATTATTTATCTCAGCAGAGCTTCATTAGTACGATTTATTTTATTTGCAATGTACCTGCCCTTAAGGGAAAGAAGCTGCAAATATAACAAACAAGAATTATTTCTCAATAATATATTTTTGTATATATATGAAATACACAAGCAATGAATAGCAATGTTAAAAAGAAAATTTGTGTGCAATAAATTGTTAATTGTAGTAAACTACAATTAACAATTAATTAATTGTCAAGTGTAGTATACTACAATTTACAATTAAGTAAATGTTAACTTTTACTACTACAGTTAACAATTAAGAAATTGTTAATTGTAACTTTCCACAATTACAATTGATCAATTGTTAGCTGTTGTGGTTACGTTTACCAATTAATCAATTGTTAATCTTTAAATGTCCATGTAATCAAAATTTGCTCAACACTGCACTAATGTCACTCTTGTGTCGCAAGGCATTTCTTTTGAAAGACGAATTTAACTAGGGCTTATTTTAGGAGTAGGACTTTTCTAGAAATACACAGAAAAAACATGCTGGGGCTTATTTTTTTGATTCGGTCTTATTTTCAGGGAATCTCAGTATACTATTGAAACAAAAGACAACATTGATGTTCATTAGCAGAAGAAAATTTATTCGTTTAACTGGTTGTGATTAGTGTTGTGTATCTTTTTTTTTTCTCTTTGCAACGGTGATATGTTCAGTTCCCCAAAAGTGAAAACTTAAAAACAAAATAATAGAGCAAGTAGTTTATATTATTAAGATGTTCCCGATGTCTTATCAGGAGACGTGAAATAAAATATTATTCATAGGAACTGGAATCATCCGGTTGGAGCAAAACAAATGGGATACATGAGCTCAAATGAGATTCAGTAAGAAGAGGTTGCTGACTTACTTCGGTACTACTTCTACTTTGGATGAATCAAGATTAAAAGTGCAAGCAAAATACTACTGTCACAGAAGAGAAGAGCATTTACTTGAACAGGAAAAAAAACGTCTTTTGATAGCGATATTTGATTTTATTTATACATTTTATTTTATTTGTACATTTTATTTATTTATTTATTTATTTATTTGTAGTATTCTGGTTTCTTCTGATAACGATAATTAATAAAATAAGATATAACAACGTCAAAAAGCACAAAGTGCAGATTACTGCAGACACATGTTTCGGCGTTACAAGGAACACCTTTTTAAATGCAAAAATAAATGAGCTTGTGGATGAAAAGACATCCGACAAAAGCTTTTGACGTAGTTATATCTTATTTTACTTTTCAGCACAAATGTATTCATTTTACTTAACAATGATTATCATTTACAACTAGATCTTCCCGACAAAAAAAAAAAAGTCGTTTTTTAATTTTCCTTGTTGATAATATTTTTCAATCAGTTACTAGAGCTCTCTTTTTGGTCATTAGAACTTTTCTCCTAACTTATTAAGACTGTGACTTGGTCATTAGTTTCATCTCCTCAATCATTAGAATCTTTACTTAGTGAAATAGGGCACCTTCTAGCCATTAGAAATCTCCTTCTAGTCATTAGAGTTATTCACTCAAACGTGGGGACTCTCTTTCACCTTTAGCAAACTTTCCTCAGTGGATTTTGGTTGAACCACTTGAAGTTTTGCATTAGTCCATAATAGAGAACACTTCTTTTGTAAAAAAGATTTTCGATCAGTCATTAGGATTTTCTGCTGAGTCATTGAATGTTTCATTTCTTTCAAGTGTTAGAAAATTTTGATTTGCCATAAAAAAAAAATTCTTAGTCAATGCAGATTTTTCTTAAAAATAAAGGTTTTAGATAAGTAATTAGGGTTTTTCCGTTAGTCATTAATATTTTTTGCTTACCACTATGGTTTTTGTAGTCATTAACAACTTTTCTACATTTTCATTAGGTGATTAGGATATACCCCGCAACCTTTGAAATATTGCCCTATGCCAACCTTTTACTCAACAAGCCAATTTTTTTTTTTTTTTTTTTTTTTTTTTAAGTTTATGGACTCTCCATAAATTTGGTCAAACTTTTTCCCCATTTCTTTTTAAAAACTCCATTTCTTGTTACAGAGTATCATACTTTCATCATACTCCCTACCTCCCTTGTTATCCGCCACGATATGGCGCATAAACACATATTGACAGTTCTAAAACAATATCACTACGTCATACGTGTGAAGGGGAGTTAGCAATATCGTTTTTATTAAAAAATAGAAAGAATTGCTCCAGGCGTCCCCCCCCCCCAAGTTCAACGGCGCAAATCCCCCCAACCCCCTTTTTTCAGCCCTTTTGCCCTTTTTCTATTTTTGGCCCTCTTTTTTTATTCTAATTATTTTTTAAAAAATATTTTAAAATTTATTTATTTATTTTTAATTATTATTGTTATTATTTTGTTAGAAGAGTTATGTGCTGCATAATTAACATACAAACAAAATAATGAAATAAATAAATGAAATTAAAATAAAATACAATGAAAAAATAACATAAATAAAAATAAAATAAAATAAATAGTTTAAATTAAAAATAAACCAATAATAAATTGAAAATAAATCAATAAATAAATTTAAATAAATAAATAAATAAAAATTAAAAAATCCCCCCCCCCCAAACTTGCGCCATAATCCCCCCCCCCCCTGTGGGCACCCCTGAATTGCTTTCATCGCTGTTTTGCGCATACATTGGATCAAAATAAAGATGAGAGGGGCTGTTCACTTTTGGTTTCGCTTAGTTGCATTTCATTATCTCGTTTAAAAACTTTTTGAACTTCGGAAAAAAATGACCTTGCGTTTAATTTTTTATAATTAAAATTGTGGATGCCCAATGTTTGTTTTAACCCCTGGACTTAATTTAAACTTTAATCACTGCTTTTTCAGCATTGATAATAGCTTAGCAAAAACATCAGTGCTGATTCAGCACTGATATTTTTTATACGAAAAGAAGCTAAGGATAGTACAAATTCAAAACCATCAGAATAGATCAGCATTTGCATCTTTTTTAAACAAACGTCAAATTAAAATGAATACAAAAATATTTAACTTACTATCTGAAAAAAAAAAAGTTAACCGGAAGAGACCGGTTTTCTTCTCTCTCTCTCTCTCAATCCCCCCCTCACAATTTCATAAATCACCAATTCAAAAGTTTGATATCATTTGTAGACGCTGGACGTCAAAGTGCAAAATTACCGGTCTTACAGGACAGCGAATACATGAGAAATTGGCGTTTAAAAAAAAATCATCTGTTCACTGCACCTCAAAAAATCATTGATGAAAGTGTATAATAATCATGGACTAATTGAGGCGAATTTTTCTATGAAAATAAAGAAACACGTTGTGAACTAATTTATTGAAAATACATCAATTGCACTAATTAATGTAAGTAAAACTCCTCCTACCACTAAAAATAGAAGGTCACTGTGACCTCTCAAAAGTTTCGTTATTCGGCAAATTTTGCCTGACGTTTCGAAAACTTTGGAGACAACACTGCAATTTTTGAGAAAAATTATAATGATGCTCAATGTCTTCCTATTATATGCAGGTATCTATATGTGTTTGCTCATATTTTATTTTTCTGAGAAATTCTGATTTTCATTCAGCCTTCTCCCAAAATTTTGAGTTCGGGGCACCCCTACACTTAAAATTGGGGGGTCACGGGAGGTCACTGCATTCTCCCAAAAATTTCCTTATTCGGCTCATTTGTCTGATTATTCGGCAATTGGAAAATACTAGGGCAGAATTGCGTGTTTTTTTCCCCCTTCTCTTTTTAAAGCTCATAATAATGTATCTTCTTATTCAAGGTAGGCAGGGGTGTCGCCTAGGGGGAGGGGGAGCATTGAAATTTTTAGGGGGTTTTAAGGGGTTTTGGGGGGGGGAGAGGGGCTCTTGCTTTCGAGGAGTGTGTCTTCACAATATTTAGGAGGGGTGCGGCCTTGCTCTTAGGAGGGGGGGCACCCCTGAGCCCTGATGTAGGTATGTGCTATGCATTTGTATTACTCGGTAACAGGGCCGCAGAGAGCCAAGGCAGAGAGCCCTTGTCAGTTATGTCACTGGGCCCCTCCAATCCCCCCCCAAAAAAAACGAAGAAAAAAAAGGAAAAGAGAAAAGGGGAGAGAATAAGGGAAAAAGAAGAAAAAAGTGGGGGAAAAGAAAAAAAATCAAAACTGTTTACTAGAAAACAATTAAAACAGCAAATATCAAAAGAGTAAATTTTACTTAGTATACGTTTTCTCTTATTCGCATGGGCGGATTTATGGGGGGTCAGAGGGGGGCAATGCCCCCCCCCCCCAGTTTTGGGAAGACTTTGTGTAGTAACAACACATCTTCCAAAAATTTAAGAAAAAAAAAATCATTATTTTTTCGTTTTTGAATAGTTCAGAAGAGCATGGGTGGATTTATGGGGGGGGGGCAAAGGGGACAATGCCCCCCTGTTTTGGGAAGAGTTTATATAGTAACAACTTATCTTCCAAAATCTTATAACAAAAAAATCATGATTTTTTCTTTTTTGAATAGGAAATTAAAGTTTATTTTTTCTTTTGAACTTAAAATAACCGTTTCTTACAAAGTTTGAACAATACTGTACAACTGTATAATCTACTACTCAATTTCAGAGACTGGAAAGTGCAAATTATTGATAGGTTCTAAAATCCCTGAAAAGAATTGACACAGTATAGCCTACAAGGGCTCTTGAGCCAAAAACCCAATCTAACCAACCAAACCTTGAAAATAATTAGACAAGTCTTTGAAACTCCTAAGCTAAGTGTGCTTCAATTTTTTTTCTTATCAAGTGTATAATTAAGAATTGTTCAAATGGGTAGTATGTTACTCTCTTGATACCTATTCTCTAAATCTGTGCACCATTTCTTTTAAAGTATTAACTTGCATCACGAAGCACTTTTAAAGCGTAAAACTTAAAAAAAAAATATTTGCCTATTATTTCCAATTAACCCTTATAAAACTTCAAAATGTAGAATTTTATATCCATTTTAGATAATTTCCTCCGGGGGAGTAACCCCCGGGCCCCCCTAAAACTGGAGATATTCTATATCCCACTTAAAAGGGAGCACTGCGTCACTCTCTTAATACCAGCCCCCTCTCTTTTAAGGTCAATTTAAAAAGGACAGCATGATTACACACAGTAATGAGAACGACATATAAAAAAGTAAAGAATGGCCTTACGCACCACAGAAAACAGACAAAAACATGGGAGGGGGAGGGCAATTAAAAATGTTGCTCCAAAAAAAAAAAAAAAATCCTGCCCCCCCCCCCCCAGGAACTCAGTCCTAAATCCGCCTATGCTTATTCGGAGTTTTTTCCACCTCTTTTTCTTTCTTCCTTTTTTTTTCATTCTTTTTTCTTTCTTCTTTTTTTTTTTGCGTTGGTGTCCCCCCCCCCAGGCCCGAGCCCCTAGTTTCCGACTAGGCAGACATGGTCTCTCGTCGGGCCTGCTCAGTAAGATATTAATTTCGGAGTGTCCCTGGATCCACGTGCAATTTCGCATTGCATCCCTTGATAATAAAAAATCAAAAATACACAAAGCACATACAAAAATCATACGCAAAAATGAAAACCATGTTTCGCAAATCAACTTCGCAAAACCGCCATCGTAGGAAAGGAAAAGCATAACACCTCAACTTGACCTGTCTGCGAGAGAGGCCCGGGAAATTCTCGCGCGGTTGTCGCTTTCACTCGACGACCTTGCCCAAATTTTCCCCACTCTCACGTGCCTCGCCAGCGTAGTAATGTTAAGCTTGACGTAACACAGCGCCTCCGAGTCGGAAGTGTGGCCAGCTTGAGCGTAAAAATAGCAGGCGGTCACATCATAAACACTGCCAGGCGAGACGACAGCAGAAATGCCGTGTTCGCAGCGACTAATCTTGCCTTTTAAAGTTTTTTTTTCCAATCCAAAGGCTCAGCCGACTGTTTCATATGTAAACAAACTTGTTTAATTTTTTTTATGCAAAATTATTCCGAGCAGCAATTTCCGTTTCCGACACTCAAGGACAAAGCTCTGCTAACGTGTTTCCGCGAAAATAAGACTTAATCATAAAATAAGCCCTAGCATGATTTTTTTGAACAATGGGGTCGTTTCCAAAATTTTAAAAGTATTTTTTCCTGAAAGAGCATGTCAGATAACATAGGATCTGACCATTTTTTAAATAATTTAACAAAGCTTAATATTTAAATAAAATTACTCAAATCGGTGCGCTTTCATTGTTTACGCTTCTGACGATGACATCACAAATGATGAAATGCCATTTAGTGTTCCCATTCACAGAGCAAAACATTTAATTCGCAGCTTTACTCACGTATATTGGCAACGATATGGTTCATAGCAAGCGTAGAGCGCAATGTTTTATTCACTTCTTGATTATCATAACGTGGCAACGTGGTAGAAAGATACGCCAAAGTGCATCATGTGTGACGTCATCAAGACCACGCCTTGTTTGAAAAATCGGACATTTTAAAAAATTAATTTAAAAAAAAACTGTTGGGAAAATAAAAGTATTTTCTGGGTCCATGTTGTTTTTTTGCTTATTCTATCAATTTCAGTGACTAGAAGTAGTACTTTTGACTGAAGGAAGCAACCCCATTATAACAAAAGCCCAGGGCCGCCGTAGGCGATATTGAAAAGTGCAACCCCCCCCCCCCATAGAATAATGATAACAATAATATAAAATAATATAATAGTAAAGTGCTTAAAATCAAAATGTGTTTCTTGTTAATAGCTCTAGTCAAAATAGGTTTTGCATATCCTAGATCTGATACACACTTAAATTATCTTTTTCAGCATTAAAGTAGTACATCTTATGGCATTGAAACCGACATCAGAATTTTCAAAAGATTTTTAAATCGCGCAAATTGCCGCCTCTAAAATTAAGTTAAATTTCCAGTAAAATTACCAACTATGTCTTGCATATCCAAGCACTGGTATTCACAATCTAAATTATTTTTTTCAGCATTGAAGCTAAGAATCTTTTATACTGTTGAAACAAATATTCATACTTCAAAAAAAAATTTTTTTTTCAACTTCGAAATTTGCCGCCCCTAAAATCCGCGGCCCTAAGCAGCCGCCTAGGTCGTCTACCCTAGAAGGCGGGCCTGACCCCTAAGTAAGCCCTGAAATCAGGGGGGGGGGGGAGTCCATAGCCCTCTCGAGCCGAGAAGCAGCAACTCTCATTTAGCATATTTTCGATACTGAAGTTCCAAAAACGTACTTTTAAACAATCTTTAACCATGTTACGAAAAGGAGGGCTCTCCCTCGGAGTTTTTTCAGAACTGTCGTCTTTTCCCGATAAAATGTATTGAGCACGAACCCTTTACCCTCCCGGTAAAATGGGTAACAGACAGCGGAAGCAATTACTTTTCTTTTTTTTTTCTTTTTAAATATGAAAAGATAACACTTTGCCACAGAAATAGTTTGCAATAGTGAAGTTTGGAACTAACAAACGAATTGAAAATCATCAGTATAAAATTTTTAATGATCACATTGGTTCATATTTACGAATTAAAAAGAATAAAATATTTCAACTAGCCGTAATTTCAAATATTTCTGTGTGTGGGGGGGGGGGGGGCGGGGGTGCCCCAGAATCCCCCTCAATATCGTGGAGATCCCCCCAAAATTAAGAGCCACCCCCAAAAAATGAGAAAAATACCCCTCAAAACAACCCCCTAAAAATTCAATGGCGCAGTTTGCGCCATGACCCCCCCTTAGGTGAGCACCCCTGGGGGGCACAGGATGTATAATCAATGCAATTTTATCGGAAAAAAACAAAAACCAAGCGTATTTCTTTGTAAAAATATTAATTTTAAAAAGCCAGTCCCCCCCCCCCCCCAATAACGATTCTGTTTTAGAATACAAAGAATTGACGTTCTTTAACTTTTCTCACTAACTTCATATCTATTGAGAAAAGCTGTGGGTTACGTAACAGCTGCATCGAGTTAGAGTGGATTTAGAAGGCAACGGCAGCTTTACAAATGATCCAATATATTCAATCACTTGCTTGACCTTTACCATAAATTTGTTGGCGACAAGAATTTTATTAGTCTCCACTGACAGGAAAACACGCTAATTTGTCTAACTTTAAGACCTTAATACTGTCACACAGTGAAAATTCGGAAACAATATAGTTTGAATCAAATTAAATAAAAGCTTCGCATTTTAAATCCAACGGGAAGTAATAAGATTCGAATTGATTTGGTGCCATTATTATTTTCTTCCTTTGTGTACTTATTTTTCCTGACGGCTTCTCAAAGAATTTAGCATTTGTTTAAATTGTTATTATTACTCCCCCCCCCCCACTAACAGTTCATTTATACTTTAAAGTAAAATATTAAGCTTGTTTCGACTTGACTTTCAGGATCGGAATTTGGAAATATATTAAATATATTTTGGGATCACATTCTGCATCTGTCTCAGTGTCTTTTCCAGGCTGAAAAATTCCGAAAGAAACTATTTAACGAGTGCTTCTTATTTTATTTATTTATTTTTCTCGGAAATTGCGTTGCAAATTCTTTCACAAGATACTCGACTTTGAAATGTATTCTTTTTTTCATCTACTCTTACACGTAATTTTCGTTTTACAAGTTTATGCAAGTCCTTACACAGTTGGTTACATTACAAAGTTTGATATTTTTCCGATATCAAACCCACTTTACTTTTATCACGACAGTTAAAGCCAATTTTGCCTTAAATATTCGAGCTGTACCGAATCATTGCTTCAGTCACTCCTCTGGTCAGTACTAATTCTGTATTAGCTACCAGTTTGTTTGGCACTCTTGGCTTTCTTAAGAAGTTTTCCACCCCCTGCTCTGCCGCGTCCTCAGCCAAGCTAATAAATGCTAATAAGCACGAAACTGCAGCAATGGCGGGGAATTTCATAGACGAGCCGCATTCGAATTTGAGACGGTACATATTATAAATGCTCTCATTTAAACAAGGAGCTAAACATATTTTTCGCAACAGTAAGAAGTCCGCTTTCGTGCAATTTGTAGCAATTCAGGAAACTTTTTGACAATGACACTTCATTTTTACAGGAAGTGGATAAAAACCATTACAATCCCGAAACGTTACACGGAAATACTCAGTAATGTTTCGGAATTTTTTTTACAGTGTCGGACTTTTTTAATCAGTCAGTTTTGGTTTTAATCCTGCTGTAAAAGTCCTCTCAAGCTGATCTGGTATTAATTTCACAAGTCAATGTTGTAAATGATGAAGTAATTATCCTAAATATTCCTTCACGGTTAATTATTTTTAGACCTTTTTGATCACTTTTATCAAATTTATCTTATCAAAATTACCCTTTTTCCGGGACATGAAGCAAACCGGACGGGGCACCGAGATTCTATTTAAAAACCGGGACGTCTGGCAAGCCTACGTTGAGGACTGGAATCTTATAAATACTGTTAAGGAGTTCGTGACTTTGCTAACTAGCTAACCCTCGTGGGAGTTGCTGCAAACTGCCAGGTTTGGTCTGGCAGTTTGTTTTTCTCCTTCTCATGGCTTTGCTCATTGTAAATTTTTGTATTATATTTTCATTCATGTTATCAACTTCATGTTATTATTTTATCCTAGTATTTCCCATTTATCCGGATTTTCCAAATATTTTATCCATTACACTGCTCTTAACTCATGATGTAAATATGTAAATATGTATATAGAGTGGCCCTGAAACGACTCCTTTTTTTCTTTTTTTCCTCCCCCCCCCCTTCATGACCTAACTCATGTCAACTCCATCACATCTTATCACTCATACAGAGTAAAAGAGCTTCGCTCTGGCTCATATTATCTATGATCTGATCTGTGATACAACTTCAAACTATCTTGAAATGACTGCACAGTTCTTGAGAAAAGCACAGGAGATTTATTTGCAGCTATGTACAAGAAATGGAGTTGCAACTGCTAAATCAACCACATCAATTTGGAAAATATCGATTAACAAAGTAAACTCAACGGTTACACAGGTATTTACATCCAAATACGCGAAAACACAGTGTGAAGGCAGTTAAAAAAAGCAAAACTAAAACTTGATCACGCGCAAAGGCTATTTATAAATCCAACAGAAGTTTCGACAAAATTCGAAATGCTTCTCGTATTTTCTTTTTATTCCATTTAAAAATGTTGTCCGGGGACCATGTGCTTCAGTCGAATATTAGGGGGTTGCATGTACATTACAAGAACTATTTACAGGTTACGTTACTAAGATAATTTTAGATGAAAGATAATGGAATAAACGCCAAATTTAGCTAGATTATAACAAATTAATCATAAGAATAATTACTGTTTACAGAATTTGTAACAGTACTATTCGTAAATAGTGCTATTAAAAAATAACGTTATTATTTTGATTAGTTAAATGCTTTATAGGTATGTGTCCAACGACTCCGCTTTTCACATTGTGGTTGACCAAAGTTAATTTTACCTGGGCTCTCCCAGGAGGGGTCGAACGCGGCCAGGGGGAGGTATTCCATCAAGACTGTTTTGTAGAGAGAGGTAAATATGTCCGAAAAGCACACATCCTTGATTCTGAGATCGGTGCAAGGAGTGTTATTGATGCATTTATGCTATCTGCGTTCAGTGATTTGTTTTGGTCAACTGAATTTTGTATACGTACAGCTACTGATTTTGAAACACCTGTTAAATTTGCATTAGCTTTCTATAAATGTAAGGAAGGGAAAGGTAATGCTTTTAGTTCCCTACATATTCTATGGGACGCGTCGGAAGCCTTGCCCACACTTTAAATGAAAAAAAATAATAATAATTAAAATTTAAAAAAAAAATGGTTTTTTGACAGTATTAAGCAATAATATAAATCAAATATTGAAATTTAATCTCAAACTGTAGCAACATTGTTTTATTAATAAGTATTACTTAAATATTAATTAGCAGACACCAAAACTTTCGGGGAAATATTTCTAGATTGCTTAATATAACATTAAGACAACAGCTGTTTTTACACATTAGAGACTAAAATCTAAAATAGAGAGAGAGAGTGAGGAATAACCTCACATATTTGTAAAACGACGCAGTCTAGTAGTGTTGCCACTTCTAAAAAACAGAAATAATGATACCCAGCAGCAATGCAGAATAAAAAATTAAAAAAATTGTGGTTCATGTTTTATTTCTTCAAAAAGTGACTTAACTACCTAGAAAATACGAAAATTTGAGAAGTGTCCCTAATAATTTGGAAACCCAGTGTGTATGGGAGAGTTAAAATCAAGAAATACTAAGACTGCTTTTGTAGGCGAATTCCAGAAACGAAATAACATTATCACACGAAAATCTCACCTTTTGCATAAATGCCCAAAAATAGCATTTACGCAGTGTTTTGAGTGGATAAGCTTAATTTCATTCTTCTGGTCCATTTTTAGCATTACAATCGAGTTTTTAAAAAGACATTGCATTAACCCGAAGAAATTTCAATCCCAGATAACATAGTCATTACCAAATCTCTTCTACGGGGTGTTTCTGAACTCTTGGGCAAATCTTTAAAGGGTGAAAGGACAAAAAATATAATCGCAAATATAAGGGTCCGAAACGTCTTCCGAAGGAGATAGGCGTCGTTTAAGTTTAGGGTCCAAAATTTCAAATGATCATAAAAACCGGAAAAATTGGTCGATTCTTTTGCGGTTTTCACTACAAATTAATCTATTTATCAATATTTTCTTGAAAATAACTTTTGAAGATGTAGTTTGAAAAATGTCGATAGCGGGCGCTTTAGGCTTTGGAGTAACGAAAAACTATTTTTTACCGCTATTTTTGAATTTAGTTAGATTTTTTCTAATGCTTGGACTTAAACTTAAATTTTCAGCTGAAAATCAGAATCATTGGGCGTGATTAGGTTGCGCAAACTCTACTGCGTTCAGAAGTTAAAATACACTCTGACACACACACACACACACACACACACACACACAAAAAAAAAAAAAAAAAACAAAAACAAACAGAAGGAAACGAGCTAACTTTAAGAAAATTAAAAATTACGTGGCCTATAACAAGCTAAGGAAATGATTACTAATTCAGAACAAAAGCTTGTTTTATTAAGAAGTTCTGACACAATAAAGGTTACAAAACCGTAAGTTGTATTGTCTCCTTTAGCAGCTATACAAGACAAAACACGGCGTGGTATGGAGAGAAATAGGTTAACTATGACCACTGGCACTAAATCGGGATTCAACGTTGAAGATAACATGCCTCGTGTCTATCATGACACAGCTAATCAAGTGCAGCGAAAATCCAATCGACGAAAATCCAATCCATCGCAATGGACGCCGGTTCGAGATACCAGCGTCTTTCAGTTTACTCAGAATTGTTTTTCGTGATAGTATCAGTTTCTTGGAAGATGGTAAACAGCATGGAACTAATGTTAGGGACTTAATGTTAGGGATCTTCGCGCTCATTGCTGTTTCTAGAATGCCTTAACCGACCGCAATGTAAATATTAATTTATTTTTACCTACACTAAGCTACTACCATATCGCTCCGACCGAGGTGGCGGCAGATACGCACGTACAACCAACCTGCTTCTCTGAGACCTATTGTACGTCCCTTTAAAAATTTCAGCAATTGTTCGTATACCTTTAAAAGATTGTCCTAGTCACAATAGTGTCCTTACAACTTGAAAGTCTCGTTTGAAGCTCCCTTTGACACAAGCTTTCACACATTCAATCGTACTTATCTGCGCATCTTGCATGCGCATAGCGCGCTTACCCTTTCGTCACTGGCGACGAAATTTAAGTCATATCTTACCAAACTACATTCTTACCGAGTTTGTTGGTTGCGGCTCAGTTTATTCTTGATGCATACATTTTTTTGTGACAAAGTGTATTTCAACCTTTGAAGACAGTTCAGTTTTTTTACTTAATCACTCCCAACAATTCAGATTTTGAGCTCAAAATTTAAGTTTAAGTCCAAGCATTAGAAAATATTTAATGAAATTCAAAAATAGCGATAAAAAAACAGTTGTTCGTTACTCCTTTTTAAAAATTCACTGATTTTCGACTGAGAGAGCAATGAAATTCTTCTTCTACTTGCTAAGTCCTTAAGTCGCTTTAGTAGTAAAAGTTGAGTTTGGTTACTTTCTACATGACACTTCTATTACATATGAGGCAGTGAGAAGCAAAGGGATGTTAGTATACAATTTCAAGTTTCGAGTAAATCGCGTTTAAAGTTTAGATTTTAGGTGGGTTTTCATTGAAAAACATTTCTAAATCATACAGTAGCACTTACTAGGGCTACTAGTACTATAGTTTGCCCAAAAATAGAATATTTTTAATTTTGTCCCATACATCTCTTTGCTTCTCACTGCCTCATATGCACTTAGTTTTATTTCTTACATCACGATAATTATTTATTTTGCGAAATGTATTTGTTTCTTTGCACTTGTTAAACAATTTACTCCAGGCTTTTCACTACGGGGCAGTGAGCTCAGATTTTTGACATTTTGATTTTTTTAGACACGTACATTTGACTCACAGATATTTGACGTTCAACTGAATACAAAATATTGCAAAGTCGGTTGTAAGTTTCGATCAGCCGTCTCAAGACAATGCGTCAATCAAGGAAGTTTGTTGAAAATCTCATTTATATTTTTCGCTAGTTTAGACTACGGGGCAGTGAGCTCAGATTTTTGACATTTTGATTTTTTTACACGCGTACATTTGACTCACAGATATTTGACGTTCAACTGAATACAAAATATTGCGAAGTCGGTTGTAAGTTTCGATCAGCCGTCTCAAGACAATGCGTCAAGCAAGGAAGTTTGTTGAAAATCTCATTTATATTTTTCGCTAGTTTAGGACGCTTTTCGCTTAGTTTAGCTTCGTTTTTGTATTTTTCGGATTTACGTGAGTGTACTATATCTTGCATCTATATCTTGGTTCGAGACACGGTGGCGCAAAGAAATTTCAATCTCAGTCAGTTGAAATTGCCATCTTGAAATCTCATCATTAATTCCACTCTCTCCCTATTCTGATTTTCGTTTTGTTGCTACCAGTTTTTTTTTTACTACTTCAATAGTATAAGTAATAAATCTTAAATCTATAATCACTCCAAAACTGGAATCGTTGAAAAATTTAAAAACGCTGGCGCGGTAACTGTTTACCGCACTGCGACTTGAAATATATAAAACGTTTTAGAGTCAGGTATATAGCACTGAGGAATGTGTCCATAACACATTCTTTATTAACTGTCCATAAAGTTACAGAATCATTCCACGTCAAATCGCCTAAATTAAATAGTCGACCGTGCCGTCATGTCTCTAATTTTCTCCGTTATTTTTTTACGAATCGATATCTATGAGATAAGCTCAAACTATTTTTTAAAGATTTTTTGAAGGAAAATTAAGCTTTGGAGATTTTTTTTTTTTCAAAAATTCGATTTTTGATCATTTTTCGGAGCCACCGTTTCGGCATGAATTTAGAAAATCTCTCTAATTTCTTTATTTTTCAACCAATTAAGCTGAATTTGGTATCAATTTCAAGTTAATAGTTTTCTTTTTCAGTGTAAACGACAGAAAGTTCTGTGAATAGTTGGGTGTTGCCACTCTTTATCTAAAATCAGTTTTTATGCTTTTACTTTTGGGAGATTAAATACGTCATATATCCACAGTTCCAACTTTGATCTGCATCAAATTGTTTTTGTAGCATATTTAAAATCATTCTCTTACTGTGTAAAAAAAGCAGAAGGCTGTTTTTCGTTGTTTTGAAATTAAAACATAAAGTGTGTTTTGCAGAAAATACAAGTTTTCTATAGCTTTAAATCCCTTTTAAGCTTAAAAAAGCACAAAAAGTTTCAGAATAATTAATACTGGACTGTTAAAGGATAAAAATTGATTTGTATCAGTAGTTTATCGGTTTATCGCAAAAAAGTTGTTCACTTTGGAAAAGAATTGTGCAAAAACCTCAGTTTCAGATTTTACAAAAAAAAAAAAAAAAAAAAAAAAAAAAAAAAAAAAAAAAAACACCTGTCATTGAAAGTGTACTAAATATTAAAAATGATAATTCGAAGAATAGTGTAAAAAATATTTCTGATGGCATTATTTTGTTTTTTTTTCGATATTAAAACATGAAAAAAAATTTACTATTGAAAAGTTTTCATAGAATAATCGTGTTTGGATTACGTTACGCCTGACAATAATCTTTCACACTTACAATACTCATGCAACGCAACTCTAGATATCTCTGAATCTCTGAAGAAGATTATTTTTGCTGATTGAAGTATATTTTAAAATCTCTTTGAAACTTATATATAGAAATTCTGATTTCCTCATCTTTTTGATTCAAAGGAAATACAGTACTACCTCCTTTAAGGGACACCTCCAAATAAGGGACACCTCTATTTAAGGGACACTTTTTCTGGTCCCAGTCCCTTTGAATAGGAACCACCATGTATTTGCCTCTCATTAAGGGACACTCTAATTAAGGGACAGTCACAGAGAAAAATCCTTATATATTATTTCTGTAGCCTGTTTTTGGTTTCTACGCCAAATTTCCCTCAATTTTTTATCGATTTCTTTGATTTACGGCTTATTTTATAGCTTATGGTGCTGGCTACTGACGAAAAATAGACCCAAGGTCTGAAAATTGTTTCTTTTAGCCGAAAAACCTGTTTTAAAGAACCAGAATAAGGTTTTCGGTCAAATTTATAACTTTAATTTGCGCTATGACCGACAGAGCTGAGTAGCTTGATCGGCAGAGCGTTCTCTTCGTAACCAGGAGATTACGTGTTCGGGCCCATGTCCGAACAATCTGCAACAAAAAAATTAGAGAAATATCGCGCATTACATGAACACTGAATTAAATGGATAACAACTGAGAGAAGGAAATGCTCCTTGCTGGTATGAAAACATTCAGTGATTTTGTGCTAAATTACTTCGAAATTGCACGTGTTTTTTTTTTTTTTTTGAAGCTTTGGCTCTAGAAAGAAAATTAAAGCATATTGTAAGCGAAAATATAAGTAAAAGGTTTAAGAGTTCAGACTACAATAGAATTGTTTTTTGTTCAGAAAAAAAATAATAAATCGTATATTGAAATATATATTCTTCTAATGAGTTTTTGACTCTTTGTACAAATAAATAAAATACTATCTCAATTTGAAGGGTAAAATATATATTTTTTCTTCTTTTTGCTAAAAAACAAATAGCTTATCACATTTTTACTACAATTGAAAGCATAGTTCAATTTATTTTGTATTTTAACCGTGCTATTAAATGATGAACACGTGCTGCCATCTAAGTTATAACGGTTTAAGCAGCCTGCGATAGCAAATTGTAAAAATTTTCAAAAATAAAAACATTTTTCTTCAATATCTTATCTTATATATTAATCCCCTCTCATTTTAAAACTTATCAGGCTGGCCAATGACGAAAAAAAGACTTACGGTCAAAAATTCAAGTTTTCGAAATCGCCTCTTGCTGTTTCAAAACCTTGATGCTGCCTGTAGTTCTTATGCATTTTTTAAAGCAAAGTTCTAATGCAGTTTTCCATTTTTTACGTCGCTTTCGGCAAAAAAAAAAAAAAATAGCCTGTGTGTGCGTTTATATTTTAATAAAGCTTAACAGCACTGGACTTAGTTGTTCGGTTAAATTGATAAGTTTTTTTCGGTAGAGCGTTCGGCTATAAACTATCTGAACTTCGGGCAAGCTTGGGCTTTCCGACATAATATCAAATTTATATTAGTATTACGCATTACATGTGCTCATAACATACACACCTAATAAAATAAATGCAGTGGGAATGCTACTTGGTGTTTCGACTCTTTTATGCAGGCTACAGTTATCATTCGGATAAGTTGATTGTTAATCGAACTGTGTTCTTTGACTACATCCAGACCACTCAACATAATGTAAGCATAAAAAAGTATTAGATTTACCTAAAGAAATCCTTTTTGTGCAGAAAAACATTTTTATTGTATGCTAAAATGTAGATGTTTCTAATAGTAGTGTTCGACCTTTTGTACAAATGAAAAAATACTACGCCCGATTAAAACTACGAGTTTCACTCAGTAAACCTTTAATTTTTTATTCGCGCGAATACGATATAAAGCATTAAAAGTATTTCAACTTCATTAGCAAGAAATTATTTTCTACTCCTCTGCTTTCTGCTGAAAAAAAAAAAAAATACATTTTGTCTACGTTCGAAAAATTACACTTAAGAACGGACTCAGTTCAACTGGTTTTGGTTTTGAATTTTAAGTGTTCGATTAAAAGAGAAACATGTGAGGGCATTTAAGCCGTAACGGTTAAAGCAACCTTCTATGTGAAATAGTTCAATATTCAAAGATAAAAACACTTATTTTCAATCAAATTTATTACTTTTCTAGAATGTTTGTTTCAATCGCTACGTGAGATCTTCGTCATTCTTTAATCAAATTCCATGCTTTGCGAATAATTTTAAATCGTATCATGCTGGTTAATGACAAAACACAGATGCATGATCTTATTATTATTATTATTTTTTTTTTTTTGGCAAAAAGCTTTTTTGCTGTTTTTTACTACGCATTCCTTCAATGAATAGCTTTCGAAAAGGAAGGCGCAATTGCTAGGTTTGTTGGGGTGTCGGGCTGTTAGTTAGAATGGCGCCAATTCGAATATGTGCCAATAAATATCTCTTTAATGTTTCTTTTTTTCCCGTCAGATGCTGACATGTGCAGGACTGTATTTGCCAAAACCTGTTTTTTCACATGCACAATTATTTTTTCACGAGTCACCACTCAGCCACACTTTTAATGACATTTATGTTTGCATTGAAAATATGTACGATTAAAAGGGGAGCTATGATCAAATTATCACAACGTTGTATTTAACGAGGTTTTGTTACTGAGGTCTTTAAATTACATGCCTTCTCTTCTGCGCTTACTTTTTTTTCGGTTCTTCGTCATAATGTTCTTCCTTTGAAATTCTTAAAGAGCGAAATGCCTTATGAAACGATTTGAAGCACAGTGCGGAGTTCCGCACGGGTCGACTAGTCCTTATATATTATTTCTGTAGCCTGTTTTTGGTTTCTACGCCAAATTTCCCTCAATTTTTTTATCGATTTCTTTGATTTACGGCTTATTTTATAGCTTATGGTGCTGGCTACTGACGAAAAATAGACCCAAGGTCTGAAAATTGTTTCTTTTAGCCGAAAAACCTGTTTTAAAGAACCAGAATAAGGTTTTCGGTCAAATTTATAACTTTAAATTGCGCTATGACCGACAGAGCTGAGTAGCTTGATCGGCAGAGCGTTCTCTTCGTAACCAGGAGATTACGTGTTCGGGCCCATGTCCGAACAATCTGCAACAAAAAAATTAGAGAAATATCGCGCATTACATGAACACTGAATTAAATGGATAACAACTGAGAGAAGGAAATGCTCC
Source organism: Uloborus diversus (assembly GCF_026930045.1). Lineage (NCBI taxonomy): Eukaryota > Metazoa > Arthropoda > Arachnida > Araneae > Uloboridae > Uloborus > Uloborus diversus. Next base: position 52,097,338 of record NC_072738.1, on the reverse strand, counting down.
TTGCTGATATGAAAACATTCAGTGATTTTGTGCTAAATTACTTCGAAATTGCACGTGTTTTTTTTTTTTTTTTTTGAAGCTTTGGCTCTAGAAAGAAAATTAAAGCATATTGTAAGCGAAAATATAAGTAAAAGGTTTAAGAGTTCAGACTACAATAGAATTGTTTTTTGTTCAGAAAAAAAATAATAAATCGTATATTGAAATATATATTCTTCTAATGAGTTTTTGACTCTTTGTACAAATAAATAAAATACTATCTCAATTTGAAGGGTAAAATATATATTTTTTCTTGTTTTTGCTAAAAAACAAATAGCTTATCACATTTTTACTACAATTGAAAGCATAGTTCAATTTATTTTGTATTTTAACCGTGCTATTAAATGATGAACACGTGCTGCCATCTAAGTTATAACGGTTTAAGCAGCCTGCGATAACAAATTGTAAAAATTTTCAAAAATAAAAACATTTTTCTTCAATATCTTATCTTATATATTAATCCCCTCTCATTTTAAAACTTATCAGGCTGGCCAATGACGAAAAAAAGACTTACGGTCAAAAATTCAAGTTTTCGAAATCGCCTCTTGTTGTTTCAAAACCTTGATGCTGCCTGTAGTTCTTATGCATTTTTTAAAGCAAAGTTCTAATGCAGTTTTCCATTTTTTACGTCGCTTTCGGCAAAAAAAAAAAAAAAAAAAATAGCCTGTGTGTGCGTTTATATTTTAATAAAGCTTAACAGCACTGGACTTAGTTGTTCGGTTAAATTGATAAGTTTTTTTCGGTAGAGCGTTCGGCTATAAACTATCTGAACTTCGGGCAAGCTTGGGCTGTCCGACATAATATCAAATTTATATTAGTATTACGCATTACATGTGCTCATAACATACACACCTAATAAAATAAATGCAGTGGGAATGCTACTTGGTGTTTCGACTCTTTTATGCAGGCTACAGTTATCATTCGGATAAGTTGATTGTTAATCGAACTGTGTTCTTTGACTACATCCAGACCACTCAACATAATGTAAGCATAAAAAAGTATTAGATTTACCTAAAGAAATCCTTTTTGTGCAGAAAAACATTTTTATTGTATGCTAAAATGTAGATGTTTCTAATAGTAGTGTTCGACCTTTTGTACAAATGAAAAAATACTACGCCCGATTAAAACTACGAGTTTCACTCAGTAAACCTTTAATTTTTTATTCGCGCGAATACGATATAAAGCATTAAAAGTATTTCAACTTCATTAGCAAGAAATTATTTTCTACTCCTCTGCTTTCTGCTGAAAAAAAAAATACATTTTGTCTACGTTCGAAAAATTACACTTAAGAACGGACTCAGTTCAACTGGTTTTGGTTTTGAATTTTAAGTGTTCGATTAAAAGAGAAACATGTGAGGGCATTTAAGCCGTAACGGTTAAAGCAACCTTCTATGTGAAATAGTTCAATATTCAAAGATAAAAACACTTATTTTCAATCAAATTTATTACTTTTCTAGAATGTTTGTTTCAATCGCTACGTGAGATCTTCGTCATTCTTTAATCAAATTCCATGCTTTGCGAATAATTTTAAATCGTATCATGCTGGTTAATGACAAAACACAGATGCATGATCTTATTATTATTATTATTATTTTTTTTTGGCAAAAAGCTTTTTTGCTGTTTTTTACTACGCATTCCTTCAATGAATAGCTTTCGAAAAGGAAGGCGCAATTGCTAGGTTTGTTGGGGTGTCGGGCTGTTAGTTAGAATGGCGCCAATTCGAATATGTGCCAATAAATATCTCTTTAATGTTTCTTTTTTTCCCGTCAGATGCTGACATGTGCAGGACTGTATTTGCCAAAACCTGTTTTTTCACATGCACAATTATTTTTTCACGAGTCACCACTCAGCCACACTTTTAATGACATTTATGTTTGCATTGAAAATATGTACGATTAAAAGGGGAGCTATGATCAAATTATCACAACGTTGTATTTAACGAGGTTTTGTTACTGAGGTCTTTAAATTACATGCCTTCTCTTCTGCGCTTACTTTTTTTTCGGTTCTTCGTCATAATGTTCTTCCTTTGAAATTCTTAAAGAGCGAAATGCCTTATGAAACGATTTGAAGCACAGTGCGGAGTTCCGCACGGGTCGACTAATTACATATAAATGCATTAGAAATATCGAATTTATTGGAATTCAAGGTTCACTTCTTGTTCAAATATTAACTGGTAAACGTTTGTTTTGACATTAACATGAAAATAAACAAACACGTATTCTAAAATTCTTGCTGAGTCCTACATTCATGCTTTTCCTCTCATTAAATTCTTCGTATGGGCTCAGCCCCAACAGATAGTGTGCCGCCCATGACAAGCTTTGTGTAGAAAAAGGTAAATGTGATCAAACTTTGTTTTGCGTTGTAAATTACGTGATATCAAACAAATCCATGGTAACATATTAATTCAAAACTGTAATCTATAAAAATCAGTAACCAATTTCGATGCTACAGAATGTGATAAAAAAAAAAATTCCCAGTTTGCATAATTCTGAATTTTATTTAGTAAATATGAAACATTTACAAATCTTAAATGTCTTCAATATCTTAAATATCCTTATATATTATTTCTGTAGCCTGTTTTTGGTTTCTACGCCAGATTTTCCTCAATTCTTGATCGATTTCTTTGATTTAGGCCTTATTTTAAAGCTTATGGTGCTGGCTACTGACGAAAAATAGACCCACGGTCTAAAAATTGTATTTTTCAGCCGAAAAACCTGTTTTAAAGAACCAGAATGAGGTTTTCGGTTAAACTTATAACTTTAATTTGCGCTATGACTGACAGAGCTGAATAGCTTGATTTGCAGAGCGTTCTCCTCGTAACCAGGAGAATCCATGTTCGGGCCCACGTCCGGACAATCTGCAACAAAAAATTAAGAGAAATATCGCGCATTACATGAACACTTAATTAAGTGAATAACGACTATGACGGAATAAAATAAATGAGAAGGAAACGCTCCTTGCTGATATGAAAACTTGAAGTGACGTTGTGCTAAATTACTTCTGAATTGTACGTTTTTTTTTTTTTCTTTTGAAGCTTTGGCTCTGGTAAGAAAATTAAAGCATAATGTAAGCGAAAATATAAGTAACAGGTTTAAGATTTCAGACTACAATAGAATTGTTTTTTGTTCAGAGAAAAAATAATAAATCGTATATTGAAATATATATTCTTCTAATGAGTTTTTGACTCTTTGTACAAATAAAAAAATTACTACCTCAATTTGAAGGGTAAAATATATATTTTTTCTTCTTTTTGCAAAAAAAAAAAAACAAATAGCTTATCACATTTTTACTACATTCGAAAAGCTACGCTTAAAAAAGAGCATAGTTCAATTTATTTTGTATTTTAACCGTTCTGTTAAATGATGAACACGTGCTGCCATCTAAGTCATAACGGTTCAAGCAGCCCGCGGTAACAAATTGTAAAAATTTTCAAGAATAAAAAAATGTTTCTTCAATATCTTATCTTATATATTATTCCCTTCTCATTTTAAAACTTATCAGGCTGGCTAATGAAGAAAAATAGACTTACGGTCGAAAAATCAAGTTTTCGAAAACGCCCCTTGCTGTTTCAAAACCTTGATGCTGCCTGTAGTTCTTATTTATTTTTTAAAAGCAAAGTTCTAATGCAGTTTTCCATTTTTTACGTCGCTTTCAGCAAAAAAAAAAAAAAAAAAAGCCTGTGTGTGTGTGTTCATATTTTAATAAAGCTTAAAAGCACTGGACTTAGTTGTTCGGTTAAATTGATAAGTTTTTTTCGGTAGAGCGTTCGGCTATAAACTATTCGAACTTCGGGCAAGTTTGGGCTGTCCGAAAGAATATCAAATTTATATTAGTATTGCGCATTACATGTACTCATAACATACAAACGTAATAAAATAAATGCAGTGAGATTGCTACTTGGTGTTTCGACTCCTTTATGCAGGCTACAGTTATCATTCGGATAAGTTGACTGTTAATCGAAGAGTGTTCTTCCTTTTTTTAAGCTTTGACTACATCCAGACCACTCAGCATAATGTAAGCATAAAAAAGTATTAGATTTACCAAAAAGAAATCCTTTTTGTGCAAAAAAACATTTTCATTGTATGCTGAAATGTAGATGTTTCTAATAGCAGTGTTCGACCTTTTATACAAATGAAAAAATACTACGCCAAATTAAAACTACGAGTTTCACCCAGTAAACCTTTAATTTTTTATTCGCGCGAATACGATAGAAAGCATTAAAATTATTATCAACTTCATTAGCAAGAAATCATTTTCTACTCCTCTGCTTTCTGCTGAAAAAAAAAAAAAAAATACATTTTGTCTACGTTCGAAAAATTACACTTAAAAAACGGACTCAGTTCAACTGGTTTTGGTTTTGAATTTTAAGTGTTTGATTAAAAGAGAAACATGTGCGGGCATTTAAGCCGTAACTGTTAAAGCAATCTTCTATGTGAAATAGTTCAATATTCAAAGATAAAAACACTAATTTTCAATCTAATTTATTACTTCTCTAGAATGTTCGTTTCAATCGCTACGTGAGATCTTCGTCATTCTTTAATCAAATTCCATGCTTTTCGAATAATTTTAAATCGTATCATGCTGGTTAATGACAAAACATAGAAGCATGATCTTATTATTATTATTATTATTATTATTTTTGGTAAAAAGCTTTTTCGCTGTTTTTTACTACGCATTCCTTCAATGAATAGCTTTCGAAAAGGAAGGCGCAATTGCTAGGTTTGTTGGGGTGTCGGGCTGTTACTCAGAATGGCGCCAATTCGAATCCGTTCCAATAAATATCTCTTTAATATTTCTTTTTTCCCGTCAGATGCTCACATGGGCAGGACTCTGTTTGCCACAACCTGTTTTTTTACATGCACAATTATTGCTTTTGCACGAGTCTCAGCCACACTTTTAATGATATTTATGTTTGAATTGAAAATATGTACGACCAAAAGGTGAGCGATGATCAAATTATCACAACGTTGTATTTAACGAGGTTTTGTTACTGATGTCTTTAAATTACATGCCTTCTCTTCTGCGGTTACTTTTTTTTCGGTTCTTCTTCATAATGTTCTTCCTTTGAAATTCTTAAAGAGCGAAATACCTTATGAAACGATTCGAAGCACAGTGCGGAGTTCCGCACGGGTCAACTAGTCTTTTATAATCTTAAATATTATTAGTTTATGTTTACTATGAAATTATACTGAATTTGCATTGCATGCATAAATTCATGTACCTCCGAAGAAGGGACACCTCTATTTAAGGGACAGTTTTTCCAGTCCCCTTAGTGTCCCTTATTGAGAGGTTCTACTGTAGTAAGTTTTTTAATTAAATGCAGTCCGCACAAGCATGCCTTTCATTTCACATTTTATAATTGTTGAAAGTTATATGTCAATTCACTTTCAAAATGAAAGAAGAATGATACGTATTTCATGAATGTTTTAAGAATGGAATCATTGTCAGGTGTAATCCAAACAAATTTATGCTATAGAAACTTTTCAATAGTAATTCTTCTTTTTTTTTCATATTTTAATGTCGAAAAAGGTGCAAAATAATGCCATTAAAAATATTTTTTACCCTACTCTTTAAATTATCCTTATATATTATTTCTGTAGCCTGTTTTTGGTTTCTACGCCAAATTTCCCTCAATTTTTTATCGATTTCTTTGATTTACGGCTTATTTTATAGCTTATGGTGCTGGCTACTGACGAAAAATAGACCCAAGGTCTGAAAATTGTTTCTTTTAGCCGAAAAACCTGTTTTAAAGAACCAGAATAAGGTTTTCGGTCAAATTTATAACTTTAATTTGCGCTATGACCGACAGAGCTGAGTAGCTTGATCGGCAGAGCGTTCTCTTCGTAACCAGGAGATTACGTGTTCGGGCCCATGTCCGAACAATCTGCAACAAAAAAATTAGAGAAATATCGCGCATTACATGAACACTGAATTAAATGGATAACAACTGAGAGAAGGAAATGCTCCTTGCTCATATGAAAACATTCAGTGATTTTGTGCTAAATTACTTCGAAATTGCACGTGTTTTTTTTTTTTGAAGCTTTGGCTCTAGAAAGAAAATTAAAGCATATTGTAAGCGAAAATATAAGTAAAAGGTTTAAGAGTTCAGACTACAATAGAATTGTTTTTTGTTCAGAAAAAAAATAATAAATCGTATATTGAAATATATATTCTTCTAATGAGTTTTTGACTCTTTGTACAAATAAATAAAATACTATCTCAATTTGAAGGGTAAAATATATATTTTTTCTTCTTTTTGCTAAAAAACAAATAGCTTATCACATTTTTACTACAATTGAAAGCATAGTTCAATTTATTTTGTATTTTAACCGTGCTATTAAATGATGAACACGTGCTGCCATCTAAGTTATAACGGTTTAAGCAGCCTGCGATAACAAATTGTAAAAATTTTCAAAAATAAAAACATTTTTCTTCAATATCTTATCTTATATATTAATCCCCTCTCATTTTAAAACTTATCAGGCTGGCCAATGACGAAAAAAAGACTTACGGTCAAAAATTCAAGTTTTCGAAATCGCCTCTTGCTGTTTCAAAACCTTGATGCTGCCTGTAGTTCTTATGCATTTTTTAAAGCAAAGTTCTAATGCAGTTTTCCATTTTTTACGTCGCTTTCGGCAGAAAAAAAAAAATAGCCTGTGTGTGCGTTTATATTTTAATAAAGCTTAACAGCACTGGACTTAGTTGTTCGGTTAAATTGATAAGTTTTTTTCGGTAGAGCGTTCGGCTATAAACTATCTGAACTTCGGGCAAGCTTGGGCTGTCCGACATAATATCAAATTTATATTAGTATTACGCATTACATGTGCTCAAAACATACACACCTAATAAAATAAATGCAGTGGGAATGCTACTTGGTGTTTCGACTCTTTTATGCAGGCTACAGTTATCATTCGGATAAGTTGATTGTTAATCGAACTGTGTTCTTTGACTACATCCAGACCACTCAACATAATGTAAGCATAAAAAAGTATTAGATTTACCTAAAGAAATCCTTTTTGTGCAGAAAAACATTTTTATTGTATGCTAAAATGTAGATGTTTCTAATAGTAGTGTTCGACCTTTTGTACAAATGAAAAAATACTACGCCCGATTAAAACTACGAGTTTCACTCAGTAAACCTTTAATTTTTTATTCGCGCGAATACGATATAAAGCATTAAAAGTATTTCAACTTCATTAGCAAGAAATTATTTTCTACTCCTCTGCTTTCTGCTGAAAAAAAAAAATACATTTTGTCTACGTTCGAAAAATTACACTTAAGAACGGACTCAGTTCAACTGGTTTTGGTTTTGAATTTTAAGTGTTCGATTAAAAGAGAAACATGTGAGGGCATTTAAGCCGTAACGGTTAAAGCAACCTTCTATGTGAAATAGTTCAATATTCAAAGATAAAAACACTTATTTTCAATCAAATTTATTACTTTTCTAGAATGTTTGTTTCAATCGCTACGTGAGATCTTCGTCATTCTTTAATCAAATTCCATGCTTTGCGAATAATTTTAAATCGTATCATGCTGGTTAATGACAAAACACAGATGCATGATCTTATTATTATTGTTATTATTTTTTTTTTGGCAAAAAGCTTTTTTGCTGTTTTTTACTACGCATTCCTTCAATGAATAGCTTTCGAAAAGGAAGGCGCAATTGCTAGGTTTGTTGGGGTGTCGGGCTGTTAGTTAGAATGGCGCCAATTCGAATATGTGCCAATAAATATCTCTTTAATGTTTCTTTTTTTCCCGTCAGATGCTGACATGTGCAGGACTGTATTTGCCAAAACCTGTTTTTTCACATGCACAATTATTTTTTCACGAGTCACCACTCAGCCACACTTTTAATGACATTTATGTTTGCATTGAAAATATGTACGATTAAAAGGGGAGCTATGATCAAATTATCACAACGTTGTATTTAACGAGGTTTTGTTACTGAGGTCTTTAAATTACATGCCTTCTCTTCTGCGCTTACTTTTTTTTCGGTTCTTCGTCATAATGTTCTTCCTTTGAAATTCTTAAAGAGCGAAATGCCTTATGAAACGATTTGAAGCACAGTGCGGAGTTCCGCACGGGTCGACTAGTTATTCTTAATATCTAGTACACTTTCAATCAAAAGTGTTTTTTCTTTTCTTTCTTTTTTTTTTTTCTTTTTCTTTTGTGAATTCTGAAACGGAGGTTTTGCACAATTCTTTTCCAAAGTGAACAACTTTTTAGCCATCAACTATTGATAAAAATCAATTTTTATCCTTTGACAGTCCAGTATTAATTATTCTGAAAAGATTTTGGGCTTTTTTAAGCTTTAAAGGTATTTAAAGTCATAGAAAATTTGTATTTTCTGCAAAACACACTTTATTTTCTTATTTCGAAACAACAAAAAACACCCATCTACTTTTTTCTACATAGCAAGAGAATGATTTAAATATGCTACAAAAAAATTTGATGCAGATCATAACAGGTACTCCGGAGATATGACTTATTTAATCTCCCAAATGAGGTAGTGAGAAGCCAAGGGATGTTAATGGACATTTTCAAGTTTCGAGTAAAACGCGTAAAAAGATTACGTCCTAGGTAGGCTTTCATTGAATTATTTTTCTAAATTATGCTGTAGAGCAGCACCTATCTGGGCTACTAGTACTGTCTCTTGCTCCAAGACAGAGGAGGGATTCATCTACCATTTTTACTGATTATCTCCAAATTTTTAGTTTTGCCACTTGCATCCCTTTGCTTCTCAATTTGGCATAAAGCATAAAAACTGACTTTAGATAAAGAGTGGCAACACTCAACTATTCGCAGAATACTTTCTGTCATTCACACTGAAAGAGAAAAGTTTTAGCTTGAAATTGATACCAAATTCAACTTAATTGGTTGAAAAATTAAGAAATTAGAGAGATTTTCTAAATTCATTCCAAAAAGGTGACTACGAAAAATGATCAAAAATCGAATTTTTGGAAAAAATCTCCAAAATGTAATTTTTATTCAAAAAATCTAAAAAAAAATAATTTGAGCTCATCTCATAGATATCTATTCGTAAAAAAAATAATGGAGAAAATCGGAGATATGACATCACATGGCATTAGGCGATTTGACGTGAAATGAACCGGCAGTAAGTACGCCAATTTGTTAAAATTAAAATAGCCAGAGAACAATATTTCGTCTACGAAACTTGTTCACGGGTTCGCAACCCGTGGGTCACAACCCCAACACTTTTAAAGCTAAGAGAAAAAGTATAGTATCATTCCGATTTTGCTTTGTTCCGGCATTACGGTAGACATTAAGCATCGTTCAGGAAAAATAATGTGTTGCATTTAATCAAATAAAGTGATTATGCAATGTGAATGAACCAGCATGCAATACAGTGCTTAACACTGCATTCTTCACTGTAAAAACGATTCAGAAACGTCCCTGGAGAACAATGGGCAGCTGATGTGCCCAATTGCTACACTGTTAAAACTACAGGTTGCATTCGGCACCTTTCAAGGGTGAAACGCTTGTTCACCAGCGGCACCTAATACGGAGCCGAAATTGCACCTCTAACTAGGGTGAAAAACAGGCACCTTTTAAAAAATAGGCAGCCGGGGTGAAAAGAATGAACCTTCGGAGAGAGAAATGGCACCCTTACTGTAGATCCTCCCCGGTATTGTGTGCGTTTTTGAATACAGTTGTGTATTTTTCTTTTTTTAATAGTTTTGTTTTGATTCATGATAGTCTACGTTTTGCACACTTTTCACATTGCATGAATTCAGTACTGGAAATGATTAAAACTTGTAATTACAGCATTTGACCATATTTCAGAGTTTTCAACATAGTTAAGAAGTGCTCGTTGCTTTAATTCATCTGATCGTTCTCTACATTAGTGTTTCTCAACCTCTTTTGACCCTCGGGTCGGTAAAAACAAATGAAAAACATTGCGGACCTGTGAAATTTTTATCCTTTTCTTAAAAATAAATAAAATGAATAATAATAATTATAATAACTCTCGGGGCGGTAAAAAACTTGTGAAAAAATTCTGCGTACTGATGAGTTTTTTTTTTTTTTTTTTTTTGTTTTACAAAGTAATATTAAAAATGAATAAAACAATAAATATCTACAGACTTTATTTGGTATCAAAGAGTTGTCACAAATATATTTAAAGTTAAAGACGAGTAATTATTTGAATAATCATAGTTAAGTTAATGATTATTTGTGAGAAATAACCGCACCGAAAGTAAAGTGTAGATGTACTTATGAATTATTTACATGAAGAGCCAAAAATATTCTGGGATATTAAAGTTACGGAAAAACAAAATCGTTTCTCAAACGTTCAAAATTTCAATCAAAATAACAATAAAATAAAATGCGCATAAAATTTTTCGACAGTTTAAAATTTAAAGAAATTCCTAACACTATCGAATAACCGCTAACAGGAAATGATTCAAACACTTGAACGAAAAAGCAAAAGAAAAAGATAGACGGAGAGAGATTTCTTTTTTATTTTTTGCGCTCGCTACACGAAGCACAAGAATCATTTTTATTTAGGTTCTCACTTGTTGATTATTGAAAATATCATTGCGGTTACTATTTCGGTGATTAAATGTTGCTTATCGAGTACTCAAGAAAATAGTGATAGATACATTTAGTAGCGTTTTGAATGATGGAATTTTCACGACAGTAACGGTAACCTGAAAATAAACAACTAACGGTACTACGGTATCGTAACGGACTAACGGTAACTGAAAAGCATTAAACGTACTTTTAACTATGTTTGAAAGCCCTAAAAGCTACAAAGTGATCAAAAGCTGTACTTACTTGTTATTTGAAAGAATTATCCTACAAAAGTTGAGATTTAATCCAATAGTGTACTTCATTCAATGTGAAATACGTAGAAGACACGCGTAGTGCAACCTATCATTCGTCCGCCATATTGAAGTGGTTGAATGGTGAATGTATGCCGGAAGCGCATGCGCCAGCAAGTCATTTAGCGATTGCTTGCTGTTTTGGCACCCCTGTCTACGATTGTCTGCTACTTTCGCACCTCTGCTTTACTTCCTGGCCAGTATGGCACCCTTGGTCACCATGCTTTCACCTTAGGGGGAATATATTCACTCGTCTGGAACCTCTGGTTATAACAGTGTACCAGTAACATATCTTGCAAAATCCAGGAACGTTTTCCTCTAAAATTCAGTAACCTTCCTGATATTATCATAGAGGCCTCCTGAAAAATTCAGAAATCTTCCCGTTTGAAGCAGTCGGTTCTCTAAAAAATTAGAGTAAATTTAAAGGTATAACATAATAGTTTGACATCTTCCTGATTTATCAGGGAAGTTCCAAGAGCATTATTGCAAATATGGCCAAAGCTAAGCGAGAAAGTAACGAATATTTTACTCGCCTGCAATTCTTGCAAAGCAACGATAAATACGCTCAATCAATCATCAAACTGGGAGGTAAAAATATTTTACACAACATTGAAAAGTCTGGATTCGTGCAACTTATAACCATTCAGGAAACTTTTTGACAATGATACTTGATTTTTCCAGGAAGTGGATAAAAACCATCGAAATCCCGAAACGTAACATGGAAATACCCAGCAACGTTCCGGAATTTTTTTTAAAGTGTTTAACTACATTTTTTAACAAAATTTCACAAAACTCAACTCTTTTGTGTTTCTTAAAATCAAAGTATCATGATTAAAAAAAAAAAAGAGATAAAAATATAAAAATTTGGACTTTTAATTACCTCGAAGGGTACATTGAGGATTCAAATATCAAAGAAATATAAAAATGTGATGGAAAAAACTTAAAATCACTTGACATGGAATGACCCTCAGGCCCTTTCAATCCCACAGTCCGACCCTGCTATTATCTATGGAAGCAAAATAAGTTACCGCACCTAAAGTTCATCTTCTGTATAAAGAGTCTAAGAGTATTCCAAAGCTTCGAATTGATGAGCCTTATTTTGTTCTTTTGGTCTTTTTAGCCTGCTTTCCAGTAAAAGTCAGAGAAGGAAGAAAAGATTATGAAAGAAGTCTTAAAATGCGTCTTAAAAATACCGCGAAAAAAAAAAAAACAGTCGAACATAAACAAAAATAATTAAATAAATATCGAAAAAATAGAAATTGGAAAGGAGGGTATTGAGATGGGGGAAAATTTCTGTCGGTCCGTCTGTCTGTCTGTTTGCCCCCCCCCCCCAAAAAAAAACTTTTGAGTGACTAGTCCGATTCGAACAATTTTTTTTTGTTCGAAAGATCTCGGCAAGGACACCTCATTCGCACATTTCATTTTTTGATTTGAACAATTTTTCGTTCAATTTTGAACAGTTAAAAAAAAAAAAAAAAAAACTTTACATTATCGCCTATGGGAATTCAAGGCAAATATAAATCCCTTACTTAGAAGCGAATTTGCTTCAAACTTTGTAGGAAAAAGTTTTTGAAGAAGAGCATGTATAGAAAATATTTTTTTGATTTGAACGACTTTCCGTTCAATTCTGAAGAGTTCAAATCCTTTAACATTAGTGCCTACGGCGAAACTAGAAGTCAATGTAGATCCCGAACTTCAAAGCGGATTTACATCAAACAACTTTGTTGGAAATAGCTCTTGATGACAAACTCTCGACCCCGATTCCTAGAACTTTACGGCAGTCGACTCCAAATCCGACTCCTGCACCCGAATTTTAGTTGGACTCCTACTCTGACTCCGTAACTTTGGCAAAAATTTAGACACTGAGGGGAAATGACTGACTCTTGGAATTTTAAAGTCTTCGACTCCGACTCCTTTATCCCAAAATAAGTCTATCTCCGACTCCGCAAGCATTGGCAGAGTTGCGGACTTAAAGGGAAAATTACCGATTCTTTGAAATGAAAATCTTTGACTCCCGACTCTGACTCCGTAACCCCAAACTGAGATTGACTCCGAGTCCGCAGCCATGGTCTTTACTACGAAATAATTGCTGTTGATATGATTTGTATTTATTTTCACTCTAAAGCTTCAATTTATCTATCCAGTTTTTTACGGAGAAATTCGGAGTCCTTCATGTTTTAACATAAAGATTTCTTTCTTTCTTTCTTTTTCTTTTTTTTTTAATAATGAAAATTATTTCTTTAAGTTGACATTTTATTGTTTATTTATTTTGAAAGTGCACTTATTTTTTTTTAATTGTTTTTTAGCAAAAGGGGAAAAACAAACGAATTTTTTGTTATGATGTATTTAATTTAATGAGCTTATTATTTTTAATTCTTTTTAAAAGTGATTAAAGATTTTTTTAATTCAAAATAATGTATTAGTTTTACATAAAATGCATTGCCAGCCTAGTTATTCCATCCGAAGACTGCAGTTTCGTGCTTTTTAGCACTCATAAGCCCGGAATAGGAAGTAACTGAGCTGGCGATGTATTTTAGGAGAGAAGGGGGCTAGTGTGGACAAGAGGTTAGTGTGGACATCTGTAATAATTCTTTTATTTGTTTTTCAAAATTTCTCTGTTAATTTATGCATAATGACAACACCAACATGCACTTCTATGTGTAGTTTCACGACAAAACACTTGATAGTTCAGTAGCAAATTACAAAAGAAGGTTTTCATAGTGTTAAATTAAATTTTGGAGTTTCTTTTAATTATTAGATTAGACTATTTTAATTTATTATTTCAAGTAAAATGAGATAATGTATCATAAATAAATGTATCAAATATATATTTTGATATTCAGTTCTGCTATGAATAGTTTTAATTAGTAATTAAAAAGATTAAAAGAAAAAAAAAGCCCCGTTTGGTTAGAGTGGACACACGGTGATGGGGCTACTGTGGACACATGGTAATGATGCCTATGTCGACTCATACACACACTAATCCCTTGCAGCTTTGAGTGAGAAAAAAATAAGGAGTTAAATATAATATATTTTATGTTATTAGCCTGATTAGATTAATTTTCACAAATATGCATTCAATTACAAAGGATTTTATGTCCCTTTTTTATATTTTAGGTTTCATTTACAAAAAAAGATTGATTCTTGTGTTGAGTTCTTTTTCAAATGGTTTTATTTATTATATTTTGGGAATAAAATAGAATGATTTATTGAAAATGATAAAATGATGACATTTCGAAAAGGATTTTTGCACATTTTTAAGACTTATTTTTACTAAATGAGTTTGCTTATTGAAAGGTAATAATCCAATTTACCAAGGAATTCTGTTTTTTCACACATTTATTTATTTATTTATTTTTATATTCAAAGTAACAATGACATAAGCCTTTGTGTTGGTCATATTTATGGAAAAAAATAGCATTTTGCACTATGTTGGGCGAGAGGAGGCCGTATGAAAATCAACTGATTTCACTATGCATTTCTTCTGAAAAAATGGCGAACAAAATAGTTCTTTGACGCACAGAAAATTATTCTTTTTCCACGATAGATAAGATGTGTCCCAAATATCGTGAAATGAAATTGTAGGGAAACTACCATCGCCAGATGTTGTTAGTAGCACACTGTAAAAGTAATATGAAACTTTACTGATTATTTCCGCGGAATGCTGCGAATTTCAAAGGTTTTCACCTATTTCTCCGTAAAATCAAGAATTTTCGGAAGCACTTTTTCTGACTTGCTTTAAGTTGCACGAATATAGACTTTTCAATGGTGTGAAAATTATTTTTAGCAACCAGTTTAAAGATTAACTAGTCGACCCGTGCGGAACTCCGCACTGTGCTTCAAATCGTTTCATAAGGCATTTCGCTCTTTAAGAATTTCAAAGGAAGAACATTATGACGAAGAACCGAAAAAAAAGTAAGCGCAGAAGAGAAGGCATGTAATTTAAAGACCTCAGTAACAAAACCTCGTTAAATACAACGTTGTGATAATTTGATCATAGCTCCCCTTTTAATCGTACATATTTTCAATGCAAACATAAATGTCATTAAAAGTGTGGCTGAGTGGTGACTCGTGAAAAAATAATTGTGCATGTGAAAAAACAGGTTTTGGCAAATACAGTCCTGCACATGTCAGCATCTGACGGGAAAAAAAGAAACATTAAAGAGATATTTATTGGCACATATTCGAATTGGCGCCATTCTAACTAACAGCCCGACACCCCAACAAACCTAGCAATTGCGCCTTCCTTTTCGAAAGCTATTCATTGAAGGAATGCGTAGTAAAAAACAGCAAAAAAGCTTTTTGCCAAAAAAAAAAAATAATAATAATAATAAGATCATGCATCTGTGTTTTGTCATTAACCAGCATGATACGATTTAAAATTATTCGCAAAGCATGGAATTTGATTAAAGAATGACGAAGATCTCACGTAGCGATTGAAACAAACATTCTAGAAAAGTAATAAATTTGATTGAAAATAAGTGTTTTTATCTTTGAATATTGAACTATTTCACATAGAAGGTTGCTTTAACCGTTACGGCTTAAATGCCCTCACATGTTTCTCTTTTAATCGAACACTTAAAATTCAAAACCAAAACCAGTTGAACTGAGTCCGTTCTTAAGTGTACTTTTTCGAACGTAGACAAAATGTATTTTTTTTTTCCAGCAGAAAGCAGAGGAGTAGAAAATAATTTCTTGCTAATGAAGTTGAAATACTTTTAATGCTTTATATCGTATTCGCGCGAATAAAAAATTAAAGGTTTACTGAGTGAAACTCGTAGTTTTAATCGGGCGTAGTATTTTTTCATTTGTACAAAAGGTCGAACACTACTATTAGAAACATCTACATTTTAGCATACAATAAAAATGTTTTTCTGCACAAAAAGGATTTCTTTAGGTAAATCTAATACTTTTTTATGCTTACATTATGTTGAGTGGTCTGGATGTAGTCAAAGAACACAGTTCGATTAACAATCAACTTATCCGAATGATAACTGTAGCCTGCATAAAAGAGTCGAAACACCAAGTAGCATTCCCACTGCATTTATTTTATTAGGTGTGTATGTTATGAGCACATGTAATGCGTAATACTAATATAAATTTGATATTATGTCGGACAGCCCAAGCTTGCCCGAAGTTCAGATAGTTTATAGCCGAACGCTCTACCGAAAAAAACTTATCAATTTAACCGAACAACTAAGTCCAGTGCTGTTAAGCTTTATTAAAATATAAACGCACACACAGGCTATTTTTTTTTTTTTTTGCCGAAAGCGACGTAAAAAATGGAAAACTGCATTAGAACTTTGCTTTAAAAAATGCATAAGAACTACAGGCAGCATCAAGGTTTTGAAACAGCAAGAGGCGATTTCGAAAACTTGAATTTTTGACCGTAAGTCTTTTTTTCGTCATTGGCCAGCCTGATAAGTTTTAAAATGAGAGGGGATTAATATATAAGATAAGATATTGAAGAAAAATGTTTTTATTTTTGAAAATTTTTACAATTTGTTATCGCAGGCTGCTTAAACCGTTATAACTTAGATGGCAGCACGTGTTCATCATTTAATAGCACGGTTAAAATACAAAATAAATTGAACTATGCTTTCAATTGTAGTAAAAATGTGATAAGCTATTTGTTTTTTAGCAAAAAGAAGAAAAAATATATATTTTACCCTTCAAATTGAGATAGTATTTTATTTATTTGTACAAAGAGTCAAAAACTCATTAGAAGAATATATATTTCAATATACGATTTATTATTTTTTTTCTGAACAAAAAACAATTCTATTGTAGTCTGAACTCTTAAACCTTTTACTTATATTTTCGCTTACAATATGCTTTAATTTTCTTTCTAGAGCCAAAGCTTCAAAAAAAAAAAAAAACACGTGCAATTTCGAAGTAATTTAGCACAAAATCACTGAATGTTTTCATATCAGCAAGGAGCATTTCCTTCTCTCAGTTGTTATCCATTTAATTCAGTGTTCATGTAATGCGCGATATTTCTCTAATTTTTTTGTTGCAGATTGTTCGGACATGGGCCCGAACACGTAATCTCCTGGTTACGAAGAGAACGCTCTGCCGATCAAGCTACTCAGCTCTGTCGGTCATAGCGCAAATTAAAGTTATAAATTTGACCGAAAACCTTATTCTGGTTCTTTAAAACAGGTTTTTCGGCTAAAAGAAACAATTTTCAGACCTTGGGTCTATTTTTCGTCAGTAGCCAGCACCATAAGCTATAAAATAAGCCGTAAATCAAAGAAATCGATAAAAAATTGAGGGAAATTTGGCGTAGAAACCAAAAACAGGCTACAGAAATAATATACAGTAGAGCGCCGATTATCCGAACTCCAATTAACCGAACTTCCAATTATCCGAACCGTGTTTTTCGCCTTTTAAAATTTTTTTCCGAACTTTATGCGAACGGCATATTTTTCATCCAAAACCTAATTTTTTTTTCTGTCCCTTCCAACCAAGCTTTCAATTACGTACGTACTCTTTTTTTTCACCCTGTTATCTATCTTTTTTCTTTTCTTTCTTGGCATACAAATTTTAATCCGGAAACTGCAAGGTATTTTTGGGGAGTTTTGTTAGTGGGAAGAGAGAACACAAAAGGTTTGAAGAAAGGGGCTGAGAAACCAAGGTCAAAGCACAAAATTCCTGTTTGCATTCTTCTCCCCCCACCCTCGCTGTGGACACGTGGGGAAAAACTGGTTTGTGTGACGTATCTACGTTGACAAAGTGAGTTGCTCAGAATCATGTGCTCTGTTTTTTTTAGAGTTTGTTATCGTCGATATCGGTTGCTAGCCGCTGTTAATTCTTGTTGTTAATAGAGTTGTTAGTGGTTGTTACTAAAGGTTTCTTGATAGCGATTGTTGATTGCACCAGCGATCTAGCTCATTTCTTTTTCTGCAACGAAGGTGAAAAGATGTCTGGAAAGCGAAAAAGAGTTGTTCTTTCGCTAGGAGACAAAGGAAAGATATTGAAGAGGCTGAAAAATAATGAAGCCGCTTCAAAATTAGCAGTGGAGTTTGGTGTAGGAAAGTCTACAATATCAGATATAATGAAGAATCAATTATGAAGTATTTAACGGGACTTGAAAGTGAGCAAGGAAGCTTAGATAGAAAATCGATGAAAAAATCCTTTGATGATAAAGTAGATAAAGCTTTGCACATGTGGTTTTTGCAGAAACGCTCATCTGGTCATCCCATTTCTGGACCCTTATTATGTGAGAAGGCACTATTTTTCAACGAAAAGTTGAATGGAGAAAATACTAATACATTTCAAGCAAGCTCAGGGTGGCTTAGAAATTTTAAGCTACGGCATGGTATACGCGAAATCGGATTGCATGGTGAAAAATTATCTGCATCTACAGAGTCTGCTACGAAATTCGTAAAAGAATTTATTGAATTTGTAAAATCAGAAAAATACGAAGAAGAATTTATTTACAATGCAGATGAGACCGGCCTGTTTTGGAGATCTTTACCCCGAAAAACATTAGCATCTGGGTTCGAAAAAAGTGCTTCTGGAACTAAATTAAACAAAGAAAGAATCACAGTTCTTAATTGCGCAAATGCAAACGGTAACCATCGAATACCATTGTTCGTGATAGGACATTCAAAGAAGCCTCGATGTTTTAATAATTGGAAAAATCTGCCAGTAATTTACACTTCTCAAAGGAAGGCTTGGATGACATCAGAAGGTTTCATTGATTGGTATGATCACACATTCATTCCTAAAGTTAAGACACATCAAGAAGATATGAAGAAAGAGGGCAGAGTACTCCTACTTCTTGATAATGCACCTTCACATCCGTGTGCAGATACCCTTGAACGGGAAAATGGGAAGTTCCGAGTAAAGTTTTTGCCACCTAATGTTACATCACTGATGCAACCCATGGATCAGAGTGTAATAGAGACATTTAAGCGCTTTTATAGAAAGCAAATGTTGAGAAAGATGCTTCTATCAGAAGACACTGAAGAGCCTGATTCCCAGAATGCCAAAAACATTAATTTAAAAGATAGTTGCATTATGGCTGCCGATTCCTGGAAGCTTGTAAAATCATCAACGTTAAAAAATGCCTGGAATAAAATTTTAAACAGGGAAAAAATTGATACTGGAGCAGAAGCATCTGATAAGGAAAATGAGGAGTGTAAAACTATAAAAGAGATGGGAAGAATCCTAAATTATGAGGAAAAAGAAATTAATGAGTGGCTAAATTGTGACATGCAAGACCCCGGATATCAGATTTTAAATGACAATGAGATTGTGGCTGAGATTGAAGGCGAAAATGAAGAAAATAAAAATGAAATTGAAAATGAATGCTCTGAAAATGACCCAGGTCCATCACATAGCGAAGCCTTTGAATGCTTGGAAAAAGCTATGAAATGGCTCGAAAGGCAGAAAGACGCTGATCCTATTCAAGCAATGCATTTAAGAAGCATTAGAGATATGGCAGCATTGAAAAGAATGTCTTCTTTGAAGCAAGAAAAAATCAAAAGCTTTTTTACTTAAATTATAATCTTTTTAAAAAAAAAGACAAAAAAAAGTTTAAAAAATGAAAAAAAGACAAAAAAAAAGTTTAAAAAATGAAAAAAAGACAAAAAAAAAAAAAAACATTTTTAAACACGCCAGCACTAACAGTGTTGCCAGTCCTAAGCCTGGCTAAAGTGTGAAGGTTTTTGTATAGATAGGGATATCCTTTAAATTGTCTGTCCAATTATCCGAACTTTTGCTTATCCGAACTAGGGTCGGTCCCGACGTGTTCGGATAATCGGCGCTCTACTGTATAAGGATTGAGTGTATTGATTAAGTGTATCGTCGTGAGTTCTGCTACGATCTCTCTATGCTGACTTTGCTCTCAATAGGAGCTTATATCTCAATGGGAGGTTTCCGTATTCTTCAGGAAGTTTAAAGGATAATATCCTGAAGAGTACTGAGTTTTAGCGGGAAACGTTCCTGGTCTTTGCAAATGATGTTGTTGGCAGAAATTGGTCACATGAGCTGCTCATCAATTTCCAGGAACGTTTCTGAATCGTTTTTACAATCCATGTTCTACTCGGCATCTCACATAAAATTTGCTTTTGATATCTTAAGGAGACATTTTTTTTTAAAAAGCTGGACACTTTTGATATTTGATGTCTTAAATTTTCGTAAAAATTTCAGGATGTGTTAGTGGTACTATGATAAGAAAAAATTAAGTTTATTTTTCTAAAAAACTGATTTGTTTGTCCTTGATTAGGGGTCAAAGTTTAAGGTCGTGAAAAAAAGTAAAATATATGATTGCTTTGCTTCAAAAGCAATGAGTGAATCAAGCCAATTCTTGTAAATGTGGATCTTGATACTAGGTTCAGTCAAACAAAACAAAAACGAAACACTCGATCGTACTCAAAGACTACTAGTCGACCCGTGCGGAACTCCGCACTGTACTTCGAATCGTTTCATAAGGCATTCCGCTCTTTAAAAATTTCAAAGAGAGAGTATTATGAAGAAAAACCGAAAAAAGTAAACGGAAAAAAGTAAGCGCACAAGAGAAGGCATGTAATTTGAAGACATCAGTAACAAAACCTCGTTAAATACAACGTTGTGATAATTTGATCATCGCTTCCCTTTTGGTTGTACGTATTTTCAATGCAAATATAAATATCATTAAAAGTGTGGCTGAGTGACACGTGAAAAATCAGTAATTTTGCATGTGAAAAAACAGGTTCTGGCAAATACAGTCCTGCCCATGTGAGCATCTGACGGAAAAAAAAATCATTAAAGAGATATTTAGTGGCACGAATTCGAACTGGCGCCATTCTGATTAACAGTACGACACTCCAACTAACCTAGCAAATGTGCCTTCCTTTTCGAATGTTATTCATTGAAGGAATGCGTAATAAAACACAGTAAAAAAGTTTTTCGCCGAAAAAAATATAATAAGATCACGCGTCTATGTTTTGTCATTAGCCAGCATGATACGATTTAAAATTATTCGTAAAACATGGAATTTGATTAAAGAATGAGGAAGATCTCACGTAGCGATTGAAACAAAAAATCTTGGGAAGTAATAAATTCGGTTGAAAAAATAAGTGTTTTGATTTGTGAATATTCAACAATTTTCCATAGCAGGCTTCTTTAACCTGTACGGCTTAAAAGGCCGCACTTGTTGTTCCTTTAATCGAACACTTAAAATTCAAAACCAAAACCAGTTGTACTGAGTACGTTTTTTAAGCGTAATTTTTCGAACGTAGACAAAACTTTTTTTTTTTTTTCAGCCGAAAGCAGAGGAGTAGAAAATGACTTCTTACTAATGAAGTTGATAATAATTTTAATGTTTTATATCGTATTCGAATAAATAATTTAAGATTTACTTGTTGGGACTCGTAGTTTTAATTTGGCGTAGTATTTTTTCATTTGTACAAAAGTTCGAACACTGCTATTAGAAAAATCTACATTTCAGCGTACAATGAAAATGTTTTTCTGCACAAAAAGGATTCCCTTGAGGTATATCTAATACTTTTTTTTATGCTTACATTATGCTCAGTGGCTGGACGGAGTCAAAGCTTAAAAAACAGGGAAGAACACCCTTCGATTAGCATTCAACTTATCTGAATGATAACTGTAGCCTGCATAAAGGAGTCGAAACACCAAATAGCATTTCCACTGCATTTATTTTATTACGTGTGTTATCTGTTGTATGTTATGAGTACATGTAATGCGTAATATTACTGTAAACTTGCTATTATGTCGCACTGCCCGAACCTGCCCGAAGTTCAAACAGTTTATAGCCGAACGCTCTACCGAAAAAAAAACCACAGGTAATTTTAAATTTTTTTTCTTGCCGAGAAGTGTTTTTATTTTTGAAAAATTTTTTATAATTTTTTATCGCAAGCTGTTTGAACCGTTATGACTTAGATGGCAGCAAGTGTTCATCATTTAACAGCACGGTTAAAATACAAAATAATTTGAACTAAGTTCTTTTTTAAGCGTAGCTTTTCAAAGGTAGTAAAAATGTGATACTTTTTTTTTTTTTTGCAAAAGGAAGAAAAATATATACATTCCCCTTTAAATTAAGGTAGTATTTTCTTTATTTGTACAAAGAGTCAAAAGCTCATTAAAAGAAGCTATATTTCAACATACGCTTTATTATGTTTTACTGAACAAAAAACAATTCCAATGTAGTCTGAAATCTTAAACCTGATATTTATATTTTCGGTTACATTATGCTTTAATTTTCTTCCCGTAGCCAAAGCTTTAAAAAAAAAAAAAAAAAAACCTTACAATTGAGTAACAATTTAGCTCCGTGTTGCATCAAATTTTCATAACATCTAGTAGCGTTTCTACCTCATGTATTCCCTCATATTTGTTATTCAGTGTTCATGTAATGCGCGACATTTTTCTAATTTTCTGATGCAGATTGTCCGGACGTGGGCCCGAACACGCATTCTCCTGGTTACCAGTCGAACGCTCTGCCGATCAAGCCATTCGGCTCTGTCGGTAACAGTGCAAGTTGAAGTTATAAATTTAACCGAAAACCTCATTCTGGTTCTTTAAAACAGGTTTTTTTACCCGAAAAAACAATTTTCAGACCATGGGTCTATTTTTCGTCAGTAGCCTGCACTGTAAGCTTTAAAATAAGGTGTAAATCAAAGAAATCGATCAAGAATTGAGGAAAATCTCGCGTAGAAACCAAAAACAGGCTACAGAAATAATATATAAGGATTGACACTAGAGGTACGTGTAAGGTGTTATTGTTTCCGAGATTGAAAGTTCTACATAATTATGACAAAAAATTGTTGTTAAGGGGTCGTCTTCATATTAAAACAAGCACCAACTTCAAATTTTTCAATGAGAACTCCCCTTTTTTATCAAATATTTGTGATCAGCATCCTTTTTTAACTTTGTATACACAATTTTGTTGAATTCGATCCAGCCGTTACTTCAGAATCGAGTTTTGAAAAATTCCTGTCGTAATGTAAAAACGTATTTTGATATTTTTGCTCATAACACAAAAACTAGACAAGGCACGGCATAGATTGTTTTTTTATGTCAAAATGTGAGTCGATCCAATAATAAAAACATCATTTACAACACCAAAAATGAAAATTTAATTTTTTATGAATTATTGTAATATTTTTTGAAAAAAATATGATCTAAAACCATATTAAATTTTAACAGAGAAACAATCTAGAAGAGCTCTTATGAGGGAATCCAAAATTTGAGCTAAAAATATTCAGTAGCTTTTGTACTATACTTAAAAATTCATTTTTTCCCACTTAAGGGACCGTATACTTTTTTAAAACAGAAATTATGAAAGTTAGTTTCTTCGTAAAAAAAGAAAAAAAAATGGTCAAGAAAATAAGCAAACCAATTATAACGTGGTTTTTCTACATTGGAGTTACGCACAAATTTTAGAGCTAATGCGAATTTTTTGTCCACAACACGAATTTTTTTGGAAGGAAGTATCAGCTTTATATTGGCTACTAAATATTGATTTTGCGAATGTTATTATATCCCGTTAAGCATCACTGACAGCGAACCAAACTAGTCTACGTGTCGCGTTAGTGTATCAAATAACCATTCAGCATCTTTCATTTATTTTATTTTATTTTCATTCTACATATTAAAGTTGATGAAATATAATGGTACCTTCATCTAAAGTTCATGAAGATGGGAAGAAAAAGAAAATTTCTGATAAAAAAAAGGGTAAAAGCTAAGATTTTCGATATGCTTGAACAAGTACAAAACGTCGACGGTAAAGCGACAATAAGTATGAGTGAATCTTCCATACGTACAATTAAAATTCAAAACAAAAAGATATCCGTAAAATTTCAGAACTTAGTCTCAATATTGAAGCTTGCAGAGCAATTTAGCAAAGTAAATATTATGAAAATGGAAGTTGATCTTGTATTGTGGATTAAAGAAATGAGGAAGAGGTGCTGTGTGTGTTGCCAAAAATTGAAACGTTGCAAAAGAAAAGGCGAAGCAACCGTATTTAAAAATGTATTAGATCTGAATAACGATTTGATAATCTTACTATTATTATATATGCAAAAGTTTGTCTGTATGGATGTATGGATGTATGGATGTTTCTTACTCTTTCACGCAAAAACTACTGAATGGATTTTGATGAAACTTTACAATAATATAGCTTACGCATCAGAATAACACATAGGGTAGTTTTCGTCCCATTATGGGGGCAAAACCCCCTTAGGGGGCAATAAAACACAATTTTCGTATAAATTCTCTAATATGGGGGTGAAAAAATACTTCCACATATTAACATTATATGTCCATCGAAAGCTCTGATTTTTCTGCTGAAGATGGCACCTGTTCGAAATTTCTAAGTAGAATAAAAAACGAGTTATGAGCTTTTTAGTTCCATGTTCGAAGGCTTTCCTTAACTCAATACAATATTTAGTTTATCATCTCAATTCCCTGTCGATAGCGACAGTTGTTGTATTGTTGACTATCTTTGCTTTTCGTGACTGTTCAAGGCTTTTCTCAAGTCAAATCTTGAAGTAAGATTTTTGCACAAGATTGGCAAATAATACATGGATTTGGCTGATTTTTTTCCATTTTAATGCAACTTTGAGGCAATTAATGTTTTTTTTTTTTATTTATTTGTATTGACTGGGTCGATCAGCTGGAATCTAGCCAAACCTTTTTTGTGGAATCATTTCAATAGCTAAGGCATTTGGCATTTTTTTCAACTGTCGCTGTTTTTGAAGCTTAAGACTACGCAATACTGTTTCTCGGTTTTCACCATGTAACCAAATATCGCCATTTCTTTGATGTTTCTTTTTTTAAATTTGTTAACACGTAAAATAATTCGCCAACTAATTCGCAAATTCATAAACAGCGCAAAAACTTCCATTACTTTGTCTTTGCACACAATTTCAAACAATTGCCAAATTTTTACTGTTTATTGGAAACATTTCGGGTAGCATCATTGTTGACCCTATTTTGGGACGATTTCTACGGTAAGAAGTTACACATTATACAATAATTTAGATTGCCGGTGTAGCGCTGGCGATTATGTATTTGATGGAGATCGGGATTATAAGGGAACTGTTTCACTTTATTTAAGAACTAGTCGACCCGTGCGGAACTCCGCACTGTGCTTCAAATCGTTTCATAAGGCATTTCGCTCTTTAAGAATTTCAAAGGAAGAACATTATGACGAAGAACCGAAAAAAAAGTAAGCGCAGAAGAGAAGGCATGTAATTTAAAGACCTCAGTAACAAAACCTCGTTAAATACAACGTTGTGATAATTTGATCATAGCTCCCCTTTTAATCGTACATATTTTCAATGCAAACATAAATGTCATTAAAAGTGTGGCTGAGTGGTGACTCGTGAAAAAATAATTGTGCATGTGAAAAAACAGGTTTTGGCAAATACAGTCCTGCACATGTCAGCATCTGACGGGAAAAAAAGAAACATTAAAGAGATATTTATTGGCACATATTCGAATTGGCGCCATTCTAACTAACAGCCCGACACCCCAACAAACCTAGCAATTGCGCCTTCCTTTTCGAAAGCTATTCATTGAAGGAATGCGTAGTAAAAAACAGCAAAAAAGCTTTTTGCCAAAAAATAATAATAATAATAATAATAAGATCATGCATCTGTGTTTTGTCATTAACCAGCATGATACGATTTAAAATTATTCGCAAAGCATGGAATTTGATTAAAGAATGACGAAGATCTCACGTAGCGATTGAAACAAACATTCTAGAAAAGTAATAAATTTGATTGAAAATAAGTGTTTTTATCTTTGAATATTGAACTATTTCACATAGAAGGTTGCTTTAACCGTTACGGCTTAAATGCCCTCACATGTTTCTCTTTTAATCGAACACTTAAAATTCAAAACCAAAACCAGTTGAACTGAGTCCGTTCTTAAGTGTAATTTTTCGAACGTAGACAAAATGTATTTTTTTTTTCAGCAGAAAGCAGAGGAGTAGAAAATAATTTCTTGCTAATGAAGTTGAAATACTTTTAATGCTTTATATCGTATTCGCGCGAATAAAAAATTAAAGGTTTACTGAGTGAAACTCGTAGTTTTAATCGGGCGTAGTATTTTTTCATTTGTACAAAAGGTCGAACACTACTATTAGAAACATCTACATTTTAGCATACAATAAAAATGTTTTTCTGCACAAAAAGGATTTCTTTAGGTAAATCTAATACTTTTTTATGCTTACATTATGTTGAGTGGTCTGGATGTAGTCAAAGAACACAGTTCGATTAACAATCAACTTATCCGAATGATAACTGTAGCCTGCATAAAAGAGTCGAAACACCAAGTAGCATTCCCACTGCATTTATTTTATTAGGTGTGTATGTTATGAGCACATGTAATGCGTAATACTAATATAAATTTGATATTATGTCGGACAGCCCAAGCTTGCCCGAAGTTCAGATAGTTTATAGCCGAACGCTCTACCGAAAAAAACTTATCAATTTAACCGAACAACTAAGTCCAGTGCTGTTAAGCTTTATTAAAATATAAACGCACACACAGGCTATTTTTTTTTTTTTTTGCCGAAAGCGACGTAAAAAATGGAAAACTGCATTAGAACTTTGCTTTAAAAAATGCATAAGAACTACAGGCAGCATCAAGGTTTTGAAACAGCAAGAGGCGATTTCGAAAACTTGAATTTTTGACCGTAAGTCTTTTTTTCGTCATTGGCCAGCCTGATAAGTTTTAAAATGAGAGGGGATTAATATATAAGATAAGATATTGAAGAAAAATGTTTTTATTTTTGAAAATTTTTACAATTTGTTATCGCAGGCTGCTTAAACCGTTATAACTTAGATGGCAGCACGTGTTCATCATTTAATAGCACGGTTAAAATACAAAATAAATTGAACTATGCTTTCAATTGTAGTAAAAATGTGATAAGCTATTTGTTTTTTAGCAAAAAGAAGAAAAAATATATATTTTACCCTTCAAATTGAGATAGTATTTTATTTATTTGTACAAAGAGTCAAAAACTCATTAGAAGAATATATATTTCAATATACGATTTATTATTTTTTTTCTGAACAAAAAACAATTCTATTGTAGTCTGAACTCTTAAACCTTTTACTTATATTTTCGCTTACAATATGCTTTAATTTTCTTTCTAGAGCCAAAGCTTCAAGAAAAAAAAAAAAAAAACACGTGCAATTTCGAAGTAATTTAGCACAAAATCACTGAATGTTTTCATATCAGCAAGGAGCATTTCCTTCTCTCAGTTGTTATCCATTTAATTCAGTGTTCATGTAATGCGCGATATTTCTCTAATTTTTTTGTTGCAGATTGTTCGGACATGGGCCCGAACACGTAATCTCCTGGTTACGAAGAGAACGCTCTGCCGATCAAGCTACTCAGCTCTGTCGGTCATAGCGCAAATTAAAGTTATAAATTTGACCGAAAACCTTATTCTGGTTCTTTAAAACAGGTTTTTCGGCTAAAAGAAACAATTTTCAGACCTTGGGTCTATTTTTCGTCAGTAGCCAGCACCATAAGCTATAAAATAAGCCGTAAATCAAAGAAATCGATAAAAAATTGAGGGAAATTTGGCGTAGAAACCAAAAACAGGCTACAGAAATAATATATAAGGACTAGTCGACCCGTGCGGAACTCCGCACTGTGCTTCAAATCGTTTCATAAGGCATTTCGCTCTTTAAGAATTTCAAAGGAAGAACATTATGACGAAGAACCGAAAAAAAAGTAAGCGCAGAAGAGAAGGCATGTAATTTAAAGACCTCAGTAACAAAACCTCGTTAAATACAACGTTGTGATAATTTGATCATAGCTCCCCTTTTAATCGTACATATTTTCAATGCAAACATAAATGTCATTAAAAGTGTGGCTGAGTGGTGACTCGTGAAAAAATAATTGTGCATGTGAAAAAACAGGTTTTGGCAAATACAGTCCTGCACATGTCAGCATCTGACGGGAAAAAAAGAAACATTAAAGAGATATTTATTGGCACATATTCGAATTGGCGCCATTCTAACTAACAGCCCGACACCCCAACAAACCTAGCAATGCCGCCTTCCTTTTCGAAAGCTATTCATTGAAGGAATGCGTAGTAAAAAACAGCAAAAAAGCTTTTTGCCAAAAAAAAAAAATAATAATAATAATAAGATCATGCATCTGTGTTTTGTCATTAACCAGCATGATACGATTTAAAATTATTCGCAAAGCATGGAATTTGATTAAAGAATGACGAAGATCTCACGTAGCGATTGAAACAAACATTCTAGAAAAGTAATAAATTTGATTGAAAATAAGTGTTTTTATCTTTGAATATTGAACTATTTCACATAGAAGGTTGCTTTAACCGTTACGGCTTAAATGCCCTCACATGTTTCTCTTTTAATCGAACACTTAAAATTCAAAACCAAAACCAGTTGAACTGAGTCCGTTCTTAAGTGTAATTTTTCGAACGTAGACAAAATGTATTTTTTTTTTTCAGCAGAAAGCAGAGGAGTAGAAAATAATTTCTTGCTAATGAAGTTGAAATACTTTTAATGCTTTATATCGTATTCGCGCGAATAAAAAATTAAAGGTTTACTGAGTGAAACTCGTAGTTTTAATCGGGCGTAGTATTTTTTCATTTGTACAAAAGGTCGAACACTACTATTAGAAACATCTACATTTTAGCATACAATAAAAATGTTTTTCTGCACAAAAAGGATTTCTTTAGGTAAATCTAATACTTTTTTATGCTTACATTATGTTGAGTGGTCTGGATGTAGTCAAAGAACACAGTTCGATTAACAATCAACTTATCCGAATGATAACTGTAGCCTGCATAAAAGAGTCGAAACACCAAGTAGCATTCCCACTGCATTTATTTTATTAGGTGTGTATGTTATGAGCACATGTAATGCGTAATACTAATATAAATTTGATATTATGTCGGACAGCCCAAGCTTGCCCGAAGTTCAGATAGTTTATAGCCGAACGCTCTACCGAAAAAAACTTATCAATTTAACCGAACAACTAAGTCCAGTGCTGTTAAGCTTTATTAAAATATAAACGCACACACACAGGCTATTTTTTTTTTTTTTTTTGCCGAAAGCGACGTAAAAAATGGAAAACTGCATTAGAACTTTGCTTTAAAAAATGCATAAGAACTACAGGCAGCATCAAGGTTTTGAAACAGCAAGAGGCGATTTCGAAAACTTGAATTTTTGACCGTAAGTCTTTTTTTCGTCATTGGCCAGCCTGATAAGTTTTAAAATGAGAGGGGATTAATATATAAGATAAGATATTGAAGAAAAATGTTTTTATTTTTGAAAATTTTTACAATTTGTTATCGCAGGCTGCTTAAACCGTTATAACTTAGATGGCAGCACGTGTTCATCATTTAATAGCACGGTTAAAATACAAAATAAATTGAACTATGCTTTCAATTGTAGTAAAAATGTGATAAGCTATTTGTTTTTTAGCAAAAAGAAGAAAAAATATATATTTTACCCTTCAAATTGAGATAGTATTTTATTTATTTGTACAAAGAGTCAAAAACTCATTAGAAGAATATATATTTCAATATACGATTTATTATTTTTTTTCTGAACAAAAAACAATTCTATTGTAGTCTGAACTCTTAAACCTTTTACTTATATTTTCGCTTACAATATGCTTTAATTTTCTTTCTAGAGCCAAAGCTTCAAGAAAAAAAAAAAAAAAACACGTGCAATTTCGAAGTAATTTAGCACAAAATCACTGAATGTTTTCATATCAGCAAGGAGCATTTCCTTCTCTCAGTTGTTATCCATTTAATTCAGTGTTCATGTAATGCGCGATATTTCTCTAATTTTTTTTGTTGCAGATTGTTCGGACATGGGCCCGAACACGTAATCTCCTGGTTACGAAGAGAACGCTCTGCCGATCAAGCTACTCAGCTCTGTCGGTCATAGCGCAAATTAAAGTTATAAATTTGACCGAAAACCTTATTCTGGTTCTTTAAAACAGGTTTTTCGGCTAAAAGAAACAATTTTCAGACCTTGGGTCTATTTTTCGTCAGTAGCCAGCACCATAAGCTATAAAATAAGCCGTAAATCAAAGAAATCGATAAAAAATTGAGGGAAATTTGGCGTAGAAACCAAAAACAGGCTACAGAAATAATATATAAGGATAGTTGACCTCACTCGAATTGGATTTTTTGGGAATTACCCAAACTGACTTCCTTACAACTCCTGAACGTTTTCGTGATTTATTTTTTGTGATTTTTGGGTTTCTTCTCAGTTTTGCCAACATTTCATTTACTCCCTTTCCCCATAATTTTCATTTTAATCATACCTTTTGATACATTTAAGGGGGCAGGCAATTTGAAATGTTGGCGAAACTAGAGACAAACAATGTTTTAGTAACTATTTGACCTCTGCCTGTAATGACCATTAACTTGAATCAATTGAAAAAAAAAAAAAACTACATCAACGTGAGCGAAGCCGCGGGCAAGAGCTAGTGAAGCATAAATCATCATTATCTTGATTTTTTAACTCACAAATATTGTTACTGTATCCACTGTTAGAATACTATTATAGTGCAGCTTTTATTATAACTACATAATGTGCGTGCCGTGTTTTTATTGTCTTTCCCTCCCATTTATCATTCATTTTGTGCATCTTAAGTATTTCATGTTGAATAAACGTTTCTTTATTTTTTAAATACAGTAAAAGTTCATTTCTTTATGTAAGAAACTGAAGCGTACAGTTGAGGAATGCTACAAAGCAGTTTGAGGGGTGTTTGTAAGTGTCTAAAAGAATTTGATATGCTTCTAAAAAATTTATATATTTTTTTCCCCAACGCGAAATTTGACTTACGCGAGGAGTCTTGGAACGTATCCCTCGCGTAAGTCGGGACTCGACTGTACTAAGAATGGGGGCATATCTGTCAGAGTGGTTCAAAATACATGTTAGAAAAAAAAAAACGTTTCTCCTGCATAACAGGACACCTCTCAATATTTTTAGACTTGTGGACAGTAATATACTGAAAGAATTTTAGCTTCCTACTCCAACTGAAAAAGGGTGCTCAACCTTCTCCCCTAAACTTCATGAGTATGGGGAGGGGGTTAAAAATGCATTGATCTGAAAAAACTTTGCTACACATTATAATATATCCGAGTAATATGCATATATATTGCAATAAAATAATTATTTACAAAAAAAAAAAATAATAATAATAATTTTAACTTTGACATTTTGAATTCAAATTATATGTTTTTCGCAATCACGAGTATGTATATGTAGGCGTGTGTGTTTGTGTGGATATGTGTGTGTATGTGTGTGTAGGCGTGTGTGTTTGTGTCTGTGTACAGGCATGGGTATGTATGTGTGTATATGTAGGCGTGTGTGTTTGTGTGTGTATGTATGTGTGTGTATGTGTAGGTGTGCATGTATGCGCACGCGCGCGCGTGTGTGTGTGTGTGTAGGATATGGACGCAACCTGGAGACGGTTTTCGCTAGAGGAGCAGCATCGTGAGGCCGGTCGACGGTGATGCTGCAGAGGGAGGCGGGAGGAAAATAAAATCAGTGTAACGCCAAGGACAGTCAAGTGAGAACAATAAGCAATGTGATTGCTCAAAAAAAAAAAAAAAAAAAAAAAACTAGAGAAAGTAAATGTTTTTAAATTTGTGACATTTTCTATGCTACGACTAATGTTAAATTGAGGGATCATTGAGCATCCTCTTAAAATTTGAGTAATAAGCTAAAACTTTTATTTAGTACGCCTAAAAAATAGGGGGTGTCCTGACTCTAGCTGGAAAAAAGTTATTTGAACCACCTTAGAGTACACGCATCTATTCTTTTGAGTTACCAGAAAGACATGGGTTATTAACTGCAGGTTCAAGGAATTAATGTTGTGTACACATCACAGAGCTGCTACTGGCAACTAAAAAAGCGATTATTGCGACTATCATGAAGAGTTGCAGAATATAACGGCTAGTTTAGCTTAAATTAAGACAAAAACGACTATTTTGTAAAAAAAAAAAAAAAAAAAGGAAAAGAAAAAACTGCTATTATTCAGCCTAAGAGCGATTAAAAAGAAAAAAAGTTCAAGGGATGTACAAAAAATTGAAAAAAGTAAAAAAAAAAAAAAAAATCTTCAGTTTCAAGTATTATTACCATCAGCCAAACTTTTCTAATTTCAAACTCGCTCAGGCCTGCGAAATTGCGCGAAAAGTCGCCAAATGGGTTAGCGTGGCCTGATTGATAGCCAAGCATAAGTAAAACAGCCCCTTTTCGTTTTTGTTTTTTTTTCTGTTGGTGCACTTAATTTTAACAATGTTGATTTAATAGCGAAGCAAAGTTTAAAGGGGTAAAGGCGCCTTTTTTTAGGCATTTTAGGCTACTATGGATCATTGACTTCTAGCAAACCTGCATATTTTTTCTGCTTGATTTCTTCTGAAGTTGCAGTGTTTGGACGATGGTATTTAATGAACATAGAGCATTCAACTTTTTAATTATCATTATTTTTATTTTTCATTTATGTAAATAAAAGCCCACGGTTGTTTTATTTGCGAAAGTGATAATGAGTTACACAGCAGTATAAAGCATTTTGCTTTTGTGATTTAAAAGATTATTTTACATTCTCTTTTTTTAGTGACTATTTTGCAGACTATTTTTCATTTAGGAAAAATCTATTATGATCATTAGGATCTATTATGATCATTTAGGAAGCAATTAAAACTACTATTTTTAGGACTCGGTGGCCGCCCTGATATCATTATAAAATAGATAAACCATCTTTTGCATTTGCTTAAAATTGCAACAAAAATCAATAGAATATATGAACAAAATCAAATTTAATTGATGATATCGATTTCACGAAAAATGTGTTTGGTAAATCCTTCCCAGAAACAAAAGTTTGGTTACAGCCCTGGTTAACGGGTTCATAACCTGTGGGTCGCGGTTCCAACACATTCAAAACATATAATACTGCAGAGTTTTAAAACTTAGAAAAAAAGTATAGCAGCATTCCAATTTTCCTTTGTCAGGTATTTTATTTTTACTGCGATAGAGACATGTCAAAGTCGCTACGCAATTTCAAAGCTCAACTGGAACTCCTTTATGCAAAGTTATTTATTCATTTATTTTTCCTAGGACGCGCAGTTAATCTATAAGCAGGGAGTGCTTAGTAAATTGTGTTTCTCGCACAGAAGAACTATTTATTGATTGAACTAGCTATTAACGTACCAGTTCGAACTAACTGGGACCATAGTTAGTTCGGATTAACAAAGTGCTCGGATTTTTGAAAACGACCAAGACAATACCACTTAGTAACATAGTACGCTATTTTATTGAATAAAGAGGTTATACAATATGTATGAACATAGCATGAAATATAGTGCTTAACGCTGCATTATTTCACTTCATTCTTTAAAAAATTTCACAAAAATCACCTCTTCTTGTGCTTTGAACGTAAAGAAAGAGGAACCATCGTGCAATAATGAAAACAAAGAAACTTGAATGAACTCAATAAAAAATACCCCGACTTCACACAAGGAAAGTTGGAAAAATCTCTACAGGGAAAAAATGACTTTAACTCATATTTTAAAAAAAATTCTGATTTTCGACTGAGAGAGCAATGAAATTCTAATACCTGCTAAGTCCATAAGTCAGTTTAGATGTAAAAGTTGAGATTACTTTCTACACGACACCTCTATTACCTATGCACTTAGTTTCGAATCTTTCATTATGGTATGCAACTATTTATTTCACGAAATTTAATGGTTTCTTAGCACTAGTCGAAGAGTTTATCAAAACTTCGGGGCAGTGTGTTCGGATTTTGAGCTTATGGATTGTTGACGAACGGAAATATTTGACGTTCTACTGAATATTAAATACTTGAAAAGTTGGTTGTAAGTTCCGATCAGCCGACATAAATACCACAATCAAGGTAGTTTGTTGAAGATCTTACTTACATTTTCATTGGTTTAAGACAGTGCTTCATTTTTGTACTCTTCGGATTTAAGTAAGTGTACTATATCTTGCATCTAATCTGTTTGAGACATGATGACTCGAACAAATTTCAATATCAGTTATTATCGTTACTGTGAAATCGCATTATTCATTCCTCTCTCTAAATTCTGATTATTGTTTTTGTTACTACCAGTTTTTTTTTTACTATCTTAATAATATAAAGCAGAGCTTCTCGCTTCTGATAGCAAGCGTATCCCTTAAAAAAAAAAAAAAACTAATTATTAGGGCGACCCTGTTATTACAATGTAAAATAGATACTTGTAATTAAATTAGCTGTATAACTTACTAGTATCTCGTCCCCCGACTTCGCTCGGGTTAAAAAGAGCTATCAACCTTTAAAAAATATTATGCTGTAACTTTTTAATTTAAAGATATTTAGTAAGCACATTTTTTGTTTGGTTTTCATGAGATTTGAAACAAATTGATTTACCTCATTTCCTGATCAAGAAAGACCAACATATTATTCCCACTTAGCAGTACATTTTTCCTGTATGCACCGTTGTACTACGTACCGTAAAGTTGTACGTTTGAACTTCTGATTCGATGATGGTGATGGCATAAGAAATTTTCGTTCGAAATTGTAATCACTTAAATTGGAAAAGCAAATATGCAGGGACCATGGGGATGCAAGGAATATGAGCCAACTGATATACTACTGATGCTGTAAAAACTATTACTTTAAATTTTTCTATACTATTATTCTTTAGTGATGTTAATTACTGTTTCATTTCACTGCATAGGTTTGTCGTCCTCTATAACACCTAGTTCTATACATGCTGCTTGATAGGTTGGCAGGACCTTTAACTGTCAAAAAACGTTGGAAATATGTTGAACCACGAACATTTTCTAAATGAATTCTTAAGTAACAAAATTCCGATTGGCTAGTAGGTTTAATATTGTACATTTTACTAAGAGGTGAGTCTTTTTCAATCCCGGGATAAATTTCAACCTCTTTTACTCGTTTTCTTCGGAAAATTTGCTTTTTTCACATGCCTCTACTTTTTTTGATAATTTCTTTCAGATAGGATATTTGTGAGCTATATTATTTAATTATACCGTTTTTAAATGCTTAAATACGGTCACCATGAACAATATTTCTTCAAATATTTTTTTCTCCTCTTTATTGTCAAATTATTTCCTATCGAATGTTCTGTGTTCGTTATTGTTTTAACTCTTAACTTTGAGTGTACGGAAATTATGTGCAATTACGTTTTTTAGTTTAATTTTTTTCCAAAATTAATGCAATTAAGTGAATGCATTCGCAGATGTATTTCCTTTCGATTTTAGTGTGAATAAAAATCCTCCAAGGATAGTCTGAAATGCATACAACATTACAACTTTTAGAAACACGAATTAATATCGTCTATCTGCACTAAACGACTTCAAAAACTAATTTTCCCACAGTGAATCTCAGTTATAAGTCGTTTAAATAAATTTTGAAGCATAAACATTCGGTGACTCGTCATGATTTACTATGTTTAAGGTCAACAGAATACAATACACATCAACTTCAATAGCTTCAAATACATTAATAACGTTTGGCAGTTCATATGCTAACATCGCGCTATCATTCCTCAACACACAGCTCAAAGAGGAGCTTTTGCTTTTTTGTTACTGGGACTGCGGCACAGTTGATAACTGTTTTTACGTTTTTAAAAACAAAACAGTAAAAAATATAAACTGGTTGCGAAAACAAACTATTAATTTAAAAAAGTAGTATGAATACATATATGCATATTTTATAGCATATGTCACTCAGTAAGAATGCACCTTTCATGTAGTGAACGTTTTTTTTTTTCAAATACATAGTTGCAGTGGTTCCGGAGATTACCTCGAACATATATACACACAAAAATCCACGCTCTCTCTCTCTCTCTTTTTATAATACAGTCGACTCCCGCTACAACGCGATTCAACGCGAAACGGATATAACGCGAATTTTTTACGAGAAACGAATTTTAGAGTTGATGCGAATTCCTCGTCTACAAAATACATTTTTTGGGAAGGAAGTATTTATTGGCTTTGTTACTGACTACTCAATATTGATTTCGTGAATGTTATTACATCCCTTTAGCACCACTGACAGCGAAAGTTCCCACATCAAACTAGTCTACACATCGCATTGTTAGTGCATCAAATAACCACACATCAATAAGTTTGAGTGAATCTTCCATGCGTACAATTAAAAATCAAAACGAAAAGATATTCATAAAAGTTCAGAACTTAGTTTCAATATTGAAACTTGCAGAATCTAAGCAAAGTAAGCATTATGAAAATGGAAGCTGATGTCGTATTTTGGATTAAGAGATCAGGGAGAGAGGCTGTTGCCAAGGCGAAGCAACCATATTTTAAAATGTATCAGATAAGATTAATGATCTGATCATGGAGCGTAAATCATCATCTTATCTTCATTTTTTAACTCAGAAATATTATTACTGTATCCACAGTACAGTACTATTATAGTGCAGCATTTTATTATTACTACACACTGTGCGTACCGTGTTATTTTATTTTATGTCTTTCCCTCCCATCGATCATTCATTTTGTGCATCTTAAAGTACTTTATGTTGAATAAAACAGCTTTTTTATTTTTTAATCCAGTAAAAGTTCAGTTTTTTATGCAAGAAACTATAATGTATAGTTGAGGAATGCTTTAAAGCAGTTTGAGGGGTTTTTACAAATGTGTAAAAGAACTTGTATGTTTCTAAAAAATTTGTATTCATACATTTTTCTACAACGCGAATTTCGACTTACGCGAGGGGTCATGGAACGCATCCCTCGCGTAAGTCGGGACTCGACTGCATTCGTATGGGGGAGGGTTATATATATATATTGAGGGTTATATTACTGTTCAAAAAGAGCAGTTGGTAGGAAGTTTACAATGTTTATTTATTTATTTTTTTAATTCTTGAGTTCAAAGATGGAATTGATCAGTTATAATTCGATTGGCAATAAAGAAATTAGAATTCAAAATTAAACTTCGAATTAATGGGAAAAGTGAGGTTATTTTAGCTGACACAATTTTGTTATATTGAGTTGAATTTTTGACTGCTTTAGATGAATACTGGGTTCAGAATATTGACAACTTCCGTATTTAGTTTTGCACTACAAATTTTTGAACACGTTTTGTGAACACTTTCTGAACTCCCACTTTTTAGAACACTTTGAAGCATGCTCTTTGATACAACTTTCAAACCCACTTAACTGTGAACACTTTTCAGAACACTTAACTGAGAACACTTTTCAGAACATTTACCTGGTTTAGCACACTTGTGGGAACGCATTTTAGAATTGAGACTGATACATGTCTCCTTTTTTTACATCAATTCATAACTCTTAGGGACACTTTTTTTTCATCACTTATGAAACACTCTTTTGATTATACCAGTGATTTTTACTTTTTACTGCGAATTTTACAGCAATCTTGTACGACAGCTTTGAACTGCCGCCGAGCAGTACGTGGTCTTCGATCAGGGGAAGTCGTTCTTTTTATCGGTATTCTGTCACATTTTTCATTGTGTGCACTTTTGCGTTTAACGGTATTTTTTCATTGCACTTTTTGCGCTAAACGGCATAGTTTTCTAAATATTTCAGAAAAACTGATGAAAACTACAATTTGCCAATCCCCCCCCCCCCTTACCCCCAAAAAACGACTCTCAAAATGGT
The DNA here is from genome assembly GCF_026930045.1 of Uloborus diversus. NCBI lineage: Eukaryota > Metazoa > Arthropoda > Arachnida > Araneae > Uloboridae > Uloborus > Uloborus diversus. The sequence continues at coordinate 52,059,828 of NC_072738.1, read as the reverse complement.
GTAACTTTTTACCAGACAATATGTGGACTATATAGAACAATTTGGAGTTGGAGGAAAACTTAAACTTTGGATGTTGAGGTTATGCCGTTTTTTGGTCTAATATTATCGTACTGTATATAGTGGAACAAATTTGGAGTTGGACGAAAACTTTTACTTTGGATGTAGAGGTTAGGCCGTTTTTTCGTCTAATTGCACCGCACTACTAAGCCTGGGGGGGGGGGGGGCTGACTTATTTGGCTTTTGATTCCGAAATCGGCAGGCACAAAAATTCGTATTTGTACGTAAGCCTCGTTGCAGAAAACTGGTAAGAAGCTTAAACTGTGTTGCCTGATTGATGTTTGATCATTTCATTCCGTAATGAAAAAAATTAAATATATATAAATTTAAAAAAAATAAGGTGTGAAAATGACAACAGTTAACATTTCTCGATGCATTCGTGTTGAATTTGTGAACTAAGTTATGTTTCTAGATTTACCTTAAAAGTGACATTTTACTTAATTTATCATCAAGTGCAGATCTCCTAGTCCGGCCCTGCTATCATCAACAGAGGGTACTCCAAAAATGACCCTGAGTAAAAATTTACTGTTTTTCCAAGCATATTGAAAATAAACAGTGTATTTCTGTCGCTGCCCTTTTAGTTTTTATTGATTTTTCAGACATGCTGATCATTTTGGAGATCTTATAGACTGCGTTTTCTTCTACAACTTTTAAAATACTTGCAGCGTCATCTGTTGAGAAACATTGTAATTAATTTTGAAAGTTAATCTGTCTGAAATTTTACTGTTGTACAGTCATAGAAAAAACGAAACACTCTTAATTATTCGGCCACTATGCATGCTAGAAGGGAAAAAAAGGTGTTATCCGACATGGTTTAAAGTCTTTTTTAAAACTACGTTGGTAAAATTTTCATAAGGGACCATATACAAAGTAAAATGAGCACGAAGTCTTGATTTTAAAATGGGAACCCCTATTTTTTGCTCCATAATTTTGTTTGGACAGCAAAATGCAGCCTGGGTACGAAATTTCACTGAATTCCATGCTGTAGAACAGAAGTTATTAACAAAAAACGATTTAGGGACCGTCACCACATGTAAAACGCTACTTTCAAGGTCACGGCTTATCAAGTAACGGTATGTAAACAAAGAAAAGATCGGGATTATCCAGCTAAACTCATGATTTTTTTTAAGTTCTTTTTTTTTTTTTTTTTGTAATTCGATGTTTTTTGATAATGTTGCCACAACGCGATGTAGGGTCAAAAACTTATTTAAAAAGAAAAAAAAAACAGATAAAATATTTACTGATTTTTGTCTGTCTGAATTAACCTTAGGAAGACGGATGGGGTATCGCGGGTCCCTCGCATAGATCGTTGTTTAATAAATCGAATAATGACTAATTGTAAGTAATGGAACTTTTTTGACTTTTCATAATATGAACCTATTGAATTGCTTATTTAATCATTCAGCTATTAACCTCATAGAAATGTAAATATTGATCCTTATACCTAGAAAAATGATGCAAATATGTTTGATAAATGTATTGCACCTGGTGTTACTGGTTTCTTTTGAATTTAATAGAAGGTCTTTTGATGTAAATTGGAATTCGCGTTTTTAATTTCGCTGACATTGGAAGAAGTTTAGGACATCGCATGCAAAAATATAAGAAATATACCGCACAACGTGGGAAGTCGCAGCATTAAATAGATTGGTGACTCGAGCGAAGCAAAGCCCATTTATTCCGTGAAAATTTGCTTTAAATACATAAAATGAACGGAGTGTCAATCTAAAAAATAAAACAGAGGGAGAAGAATATAAATGCCAATTAATGAGCAAACCCTTCATGCTCGAACTTTATTTGGGAACATTTAATTATTTGAATTAACACAGTGGACAAACACAGTAGTTGTTCCAGCGACTGTATTGTAATCAAAAAATGAGTCTTTGCTTCAAATCCAAATTTGATGCGAAAGATTACAATTCATGGTATTATTAAAAAAGCATAATGCAATCGGCGGGTTTAGTTAAACATATAATGGCTCTTAAAAGCAATTTAGGTAAGTAATTTGCCAATGCTATTTCAAGCAACGAGATTCGAGATGGACTCAACCCGTAATTTAAAAAGACAAAAGTTATTTTAGCTTAAACCAAGATGAATCGAAACCCGACTTCTTGACGTTTCTCGGATGCTGTAACTTTGCACATGCATACAAAACTTAGCATTACTTGGTTTTGTTTTGCGCGCCATATACTTGTAAGAGAACAACTTCTTTTGTATCAAGCACTATGCTGTCACACCTACGGTAACTTTACACGGAACAGACCTTACAACCATGTTAGCCTTTCCAGAAGCTGCAATTTCATCCTTGCTGTGGACTTCGCACTCTTTATTCGGAATTAAACGTGCTGGAGGTAGAAGTCTTCTCATTGAAGCTGAGAGTGCGAACAAACACGTAGGTAAAGTACATTTATCTGGTGTATGGGTTTCCAGTCTTTCTTTGGCAAGATAAATTTTCTTTACCCACCAGTTTGTTGGCATTCTCAGCTTCACTCACATGAGATCTGCTTTACTGCTGGAATGATCAAAGTTCAGAGCTGTTATACCCCCCTGTTATGATGGATCAAAGAAGTCTTTGGATAGGATAGCGGAACCTTTAGTGCTTCGCTGTGGTTACGCGTGCCATATTCAGCCCGTGAAGCTGGACTATGTGACCTACCCGTTGACTGTTGAAAGTAAAATATCAGAAAACGTCCAAAATTATCGGGCGAAAAAAATAAACATTTGTACAGAAGCCTCATTGCAGAAAACTGGTGTCCAAACTTTAGGTGTGTTGCCCGATTGATGTTTGATTATTTTATTCTGTGGATGAATACAATTTAATTAATACAAATTAAAAACAAATAAGGTATGAAAATGAGGTTTATTACCGTAAACATTTCCCGATACATTTTAGCTGAATTTGTAAACGAAGTTATCTTTCAAAATTTACCTAAAGTGACATTTTACTCAACTTATCATCAATTATTTTACGACTTAGCAACCAGCGAATATTATGACGTATTTATAAATACTAGAAACGAGGTTGGTTCCAATTCTGTCTTGGAACCAAAATGTCGGATAAGTCAGCCTGTCTTTTTCAAGGGGCTCTAGTTTCAACCAAGGTTGGCAAAAACCCGGTTTTTTTTTTAAAGTCCATAGACCCAGTGTTTTTTTTTTTTTTTTGAGTTTTTTTTAAAAAACTCAAAAAAAAAAACTAACTAAAGCTGATTTTTAAAAAAAAGAAACGTGGGTTTTTTTTGTCTTTTTTATGGAAAATGTGGGGTACTTGTGTAGCATATTGTAGCGTAAGTATATGGACGAAGCGCAAAAATTGTCTTGGGGTAAAAAAAAGCGGGAAAACTAGTTAAAATTCAGCGTTTTCTGAAGAAAGGTATAGAAGACTACGAAACTCAAGAATGGCGAAGTTTCAAATATTCCATGATTACTAACAGTTAGGGCAAAGTTACTTCTCGAGTGATAAAATCTATTGCTCGTTTTTAATTACAACATTTTTATTTTTTGCATTTTACTTTATTGTATTTCATTTTGTTATGCAAAACTACTGTAGAACCTCAAGTAGTTTAAATCCTTTTTTTACTGAATTTCAACTTAATCAAGAAATTTCTTTGAATTTTACGTTGACTGTTTTTCTATTTATGTGTACAGAGTAACAAATATTAAACTTTTTCGTAAGATAATGAAAATACTGTACATCCTATTCTGTTTTCTGTCCGACCGTTTGTAACACCTGTTAGTTTCTAAAAACTATACCTTGTTTATTCAAGATTTGTGACATGTTGGTTTGCAGAAAATAATTCAAATGAAAGCCTGTTAGCTAGAGTAGTTTTCTCTGTACAATATACAAATACTGAGGAAATCAGACGTGACATTACTTAGTCAAGATAATTTGAGTTATTTATTGATCAGTTAAAGAAAAAAGTTAAATATATTTGTTTAAAATCTTTGAAGTATTTTTTTAATGCCATTAAGAGTTGAGAAATACTATTCAAGTTCAAAATTCATTTTTTATGTGCATTGTCTGTGGCGAAGAACAAATTAAATTAGTAATTTTTTTAAAAGACTTCTCAGAAAATTAAAAAAATAAATCAAAAGTAGGCTAAACAATGGGTTTTTTTAAGTGGGTTTTTTCAAAAAAAAAACCATTGGGTCCAATCCGGACAACCCTGGTTTCAATGGCATAAAGTTGGGATCGAATATTCGGAAATTGGTTTCTGAAACACTTCAATAAATAGGCTTCCAGTAGCTGATAACAATTTTTAGGAAACTTTTTTTCTCATATTTTTCAATATCATTTAAAAAAGAAGAAATTTTTTTGAAATCTTATCTTTATCTTGCGAGAACGATTTAAATGTGAAAAGCAGACAATGACAGAGAAAGTAAATAAAAGATAGTATTTAAATTATAATTAAAAATAGACAAGATCTCAACTTAATCTTACATCTAAATTTATGTTTTGTTAAATCTTTGACGCAGTCAAAAAAAAAAAAAAAAAAAGTCACAATTAGCCAAAACAACTACTTTGCGCGCATAATTCGGCCTGGAAGCTTACAGACATTTCCCTCCTAGATCCTAACACATTGAAAAATTTTCAAACACTTTACAAAAAAATAAATAATTCGTAAAAATCATCAAACTGATCTAAGAGCAAATATTTTCTACTGCCCCATCTGGATACTGTTAAGGAGAAATTTCACACTATCGGCCATTTTTCCAGTGTGTTTTTCCTGATCCAGATAGGGCAATAGATTTCCTTTAAGCAAATTATCACTGTGACGAGCCATTCTACACTGCCTATTGCAACATGACTAGCAAGACGATGAGGTTTTATTGTATGTTCGTGTGAAAAATTTGTGCATGTTATTTTTTTTTTTCAAAGTTATTGCTTTACAGAAGGATTATACTGCAATGGCTAATCGCAGAAAAGAAAAAACAGGAGTATTTTAAGTGTAGATTTTAATTTAAAATGTTCTATAAAATAATCTTTTATTAGACAATAAAATAGTGTTTCGCATTATTTAGATATTGATGGCCAAACGTAATCCACACAAAACAGACTATTGCAACATAGTGTTGTTCTGCAGAACAGTGAATAAATTTATAAATTGGTTTGCTTATTTTGTTAAACAATTTTATTATTTTTGTTGTTTTAAGAAACAAACTTTCATAATTTCTGTTTTAAAAAGGTATACGGTCCCCTAAAGTGGGAAAAAATGAATTTTTAAGCATAGCGCAGAAACTACTGAATATTTTGAGCTCAAATTTCGTATTCCTGCATAAAAGCTCTTCTAAATTGTTTTTCTGTTAAAATTTAATATGGTTTCAAATCATATTTTTTTCAAAACATATTATTATAATTCATAAAAAATCTAAATTTACGTTTTCGCTTTTGTAAATGATGTTTTTTTATTATTGAGTTGATACATATTTTGATTTAAAAAACAATCTTTGCCGTACCTATTCTAGTTTTTGTGTTATGTGCAAAAATATCAAAATACGTTTTAACATTAAGAAAGGGATTTTTCAAAACTCAATTCTGAAGTAATGGCTGGATTCAATTAAACAAAATTAAGTACACAAAGTTGAAAAAGGATGCTGATCACAAATATGTGATAAAAAAGGGGTTTCTCATTGAAAAATTTGAAGTTGATGCTCGTTTTAATATGAAGACGACCCCTTAACAGCAGCTTATTAACATAATTATGTAGGACACATTATTCTTGAAAAAACAACACCTTGCACGTGTCTCTAGTGTCAATAGTCTTCAAATACGAACGAGTGTTTTTTTTTTTTTTCTTTTTCCATGGCTGTACCAAGTATAATGCAACAAACGGTGTATTTCTATCGCAGCCCGTTTAGTTTTTATTGATTTTTCAAATGTTTCAGTCATTTTTGGAACACCCTGTAGAGTCAAGAAGATAAATGAATAACTACACGTAAAGTTCATCTTCTTTATAAGGAGTCTTAGAGTATTCCATTGCTTCGAATTGCCTTATTTCTTTTGTTCTATTTTGATCATAATAGAGTTATTTCTTTTGTTCTATTTTGATCATAATAGAGTTATTAAAGATACAGCTCAAAATTAACGCGAGGAATACAGTAAAACCTGTAAAGTTGACCACCCTTGTAAGTTGACCACCTCTCTATGTTGACAACTTTTGTCGGAAACGGAATTTTTCCTATCTCATATAGCGAAGGAAAACCTCTGTAACTTGACCACCTCTCTATCTTGACCACCTGTCTATCTTGACCACTAATGTACGTCAAATTTGGTTTGGAGTATTGTAAACAACCCTTTGTAAGTTGACCACTTGGTTTATTTTTTTCAACTTTCTTCAGCAAATTATTTTATTTTATTATTTATTTACTTATTTATTTATTTATTTATTATTATTATTATTATTATTATTTTGATAGCTTTCTAAGAATGTTTTTAATGCTTTGATGACAGACTAGCATTTTACTAACTAACCAGCAGCTTAAAGCTTATGCTGCACTTTATTCTCAAAACTTGTTTTTCATTTGTTGTTCTACTTGAGATAGCTTTTTGTACTCTGTTCAATGAAAATAGGTGTCAGTAGTAAAGTTCAAAAATCTTTTCTTTCAGTTGCAATATGCTGTGGCAACACAGGAATTGTGCAAAAAGAGCTGGCCGGGATCTATATATTTTGGGTCCCCCTGCAACAAAATATGTAGGCCCCTCCCTCCTGGCCAGCAGTGTCTATTTGTAAAGTGCATAAGTCTTAGTGCTAGTCTTTTTCTATTTTTTCTTCAATTTCTAGGGCCGTTAGCCCCTTTAAGGACGCGGGCCCCTCGCACTGCGGGTACACAGGTCTGGGCCTGCTAATGAGTAAAGTTACATGTTTCTGGTCCAAGGGATTAAGAGATAGGACATTTTAATTTTTCCTTTATGAACTGGGAGAGTCGAGCTTGTTACTCTTTGTGCTATACATAAAAAGGCTTCAAAAAGAAAGTTAGTTGAACTTGAGATTAATAAAAAGTATGAAATATTAAAATTAATTGAAAATGGAGAAAACCAGAGAAAATTAGCTGGTATATATGGAATTTCTAAGCCTACAGTGTCTAATATAATTAAAAACAAGAAAAAAATAACAAAGTTATTTGAATAGTATTTTTAATTATTGTTTTACTTTCAATAATGTTAAACACTGAAAGTGAGTTGAACAGAAAGAGTAAGGGTGAATTCCTCAAAAAATGAATACATGGTGCAAGAAATAAAAAAAAAAAAAAAAAAAAAAAAAACGCCCTTTATAAGTTGACCACCTGTCTAAGTTGACCGGCGAAGTGCTGCATCGCGAGTGGTCAACTTACACAGGTTTCACTGTACTACCAGTTTTTTTTTAACTGCCTTCATTATTTATAAATAAAACGAAAGACCGGTGGAACTGTACGGGACACGTAAATTAAAAACAAAAAAATAAAATATGCGCATGTAGGATCATACTCCTCAATCTGCGACATTTTATTTCAGGCTTCAAGCACAGAGGGATGTCCATTTTTGATTCTGTGGTTGTGCCTGAAAAATTACAGCAAATATTACCCCGTTTTTAAAATTTAAAAATTAGCCACAGAACTATATTCCGTCTAAGAAACTAGTTTACGGCGCAGCGGTAGCGTTATATAGGCCAGTGCCAATAGCTTTAAAAATGGTAAAAAGTCGAAAAAATTTAGAAAAGGATAAAACCAGTTAGAAAGGTAAGGAAATCTAATAACATTAATAGGAAAAATAAATTACGGGTGAGCTGAGTTCGGGAAGGGGGGGGGGGGGGGAACGGTTTATCACGATTTCCGGAAAAACTAAGAGTCCTATCGAAAAAATCTAAAATACAAAGTTGTTGGTAATAAAAAGATCTACTAATTTTGTATATTTGTACTTTTTTTTTGCATAACCTCAAAATTTATGCGAAAAATTCAAAAAACCGACTATTTGGTTTTTTATTTTTATCTCCCACAAAAAAAAAATTTTTTTTCACTGCATTTAATGAAAAGTTACCTTATTATGTCTCAAATACACTGTAATTTTTTGGAAAAAAATATTTATTTTTTCTCCTTATTTTGATTCAATTTTAAAAAAGCATCAGAATTTTCAATCTAAAAATCTCACGTCAAAATATCTGATTTTTTTTTTTTTAAATCGGAGCCATTTTTTTTCGATGGGATCTCTACTTTTTAATGGTATAAAAAACAATATACGATATACTATGGAAACTTTTCGCAAAAAATGAAGAAAATCACAAAAACTCGAATTTGAAAAAAAAAAAAAAAAATCATCACTATGTAAAATTTTAAGCTGATTATTAAAATTATTAATTTGGCACAAAATTGAAACGGTAGAAGAGATTATGAAAAAATATTTGCGCTATGTAGAGACACATTACTCTGCTAACAGCTCTATCGTTTTTGATGATGGGTACCCAGAAAATGAAATATCAGTAAGTGTGACGACTGTAGTAGCATCTGCTAATTCAACTAAAATAAGAGGAGAACGTGATCGCAGGAGAACGTCTGATAATGTTCCAGAGTTGAACTATCAAAGTCACACTAAAATACCATTTTTTCAAGAAAAGTTTTTATATAACGAGAAAAACAAGGACAAAATAATAAAAACATTAATGGAAAGATTACAGTCACAGGGATTTTCCTGCAAACAAGCAGAAGAAGATGCTGATGCTGACATAATTAATACCTCAATTGAAAATTTCCAGAGATACTAATAAAACTATCGTAGTTGTTGGTCAAGATATTGATTTTTTGGTCCTTTTGAATCAGTTGAATTCAAATAATTATGACATGTATTTTCACAAACCAGGTTCAAGAAATGTAAAAAATCAATATTTCAAGTTCAACAATTTCAAATGTGAGTCCTTCAAAAATATCGTTGCGTTTCTGCATTGTTTTTCTGGTTGCGATACAACAACTGGATTTGCCGGAAAAGGAAAGAAAACCATCGTAAACTCATTATTAGACAGTAAAAATGTATCAAATGCTGCTGATATTTTTTATAAAAAAAAGATGCAAACAAAGAAGATATTGTTAAAAATGGCTTGCAATTAATCAAATCTTTTTATAAATGTAACCATGAAAGTATAAGATTAAATCAATTAAGATTTCAAAAATATCAGTTAGCAAGAATTAAATCATCTTTCGTATTGGCAAATCTTCCACCTACAGAAAGCGCAGCAGAACAACATTGTTGCAGGGCTTATTACCAGCTTCAAACTTGGTTCAGTAATAAACTGACAGCAACAGATTGGGGCTGGAAACAACATCTCACAGGCATTATGCCCAAATTGACCGAAAAAGAATTAATTCCGGAAATATTGCTGAGAATTAGTTGTATCAGCTGTGAAACTGGATGCAACAGTCAAAAATGTGGATGCCGAAAACATGGTTTAAAGTGTACGAATCTATGTTCAAATTGTCACGGTTCTGAAAAATGCGCCAATGTGGAAGTAAAACCTACGAGGAAGTTAATGATTTAGATGAAATTGGGGATGAAGAACTAATGCAAACTGGAAAAAATATTGGAGACGAAGATGATGATGGTCTAGAAAATTTCGAAGATCTACTGGAATCAAGAACAATAGAGTTGAGCATAACGATGAAGAAAAGCCATCAAAGAAGCGAAAACTAACGGATAAGTAAAGGATGTGATTATAGTCAACGATTAAATATTGATAAATAACAAGATAATAAAGCGTTTTGTTAAAATAAATGAAGTATTTTTTAAACGAAATAAATGTTCTATACCTTTTTTGTGTAATTAAAGTGCAAATTTTAATAAATAGCTTGAAGTTTTGCATAGTGATGATTTTTTTTTTTTTTTTTCAAATTCGAGTTATTTTTTATTTTTTTTTTCATTTTTTGCGAAAAGTTTCCATAGTATTGTGTATTTTTTTTATACCATTAAAACGTAGAGATTCCAACAAAAAAAAACTTGCTCCGATTTTTTTAAAAAATCAGATATTTTGACGTGAGATTTTTTGATTGAAAATTCTGATGCTTTTTTATTACTGAATTAAAATAAGGAGAAAAAATGAATATTTTAAATCCAAAAAATTACAGTGTATTTGAACATAATAAGGTAACTTTCCATTAAATTTAGTGAATTTTTTTTTTTTTTGTGGGAGATAAAAAAAAATAAATAAATAAACCAAAAAGTCGGTTTTTTGAATTTTTCGCAGAAATTTTGAGGTTATGTAAAAAAAAAGTGCAAATACAAAAGTTGTAGATCTTTTTATTAACAACAACTTTGTAATTTAGTTTTTTTCGATAGGACTCTTAGTTTTTCCGGAAATCGGATAAACCGTTCCCCCCCCTTGAACCCCCCTACACCCCCTTTCCCGAACTCAGCTCGCCCGTAATTTATTTTTCCTATTAATGTTATTAGATTTTCTTACCTTTCGAACTGGTTTTATCCTGTTTTAAATTTTTTTGGTCTCAAACATTATTGGCACTGGCCTATATAAGCCAGAGCCGTTTTCAGAGGGCGGGTTTTTAGTTTCAAGAACTTCGAATTTTTCAGAAGTATCCCAGAAAGTGCTATTTATCGTGCTTTTTTTTTTTTTTTTTTTTGCTGAAAGTTATTCGTTCTCATTTTGTTTTTCAGTTTTCTCTATATTTTTAGTTTTATTTAGAAAACGGAAATTTTATTATTGAAAAATTGTGCAAACTCAGTGTTATATCTGCAGCGTTTATTATTATTATTATTTTTTGCTTGCAGTTGGTGAAAACAACATTTCTTACAAAACAGTACAGTGTTTTCCTTCGGAAACAAAAACATCGAAATTCTTTAGATTTAAAAATGCCAAATTAAGTATTTAATGTATTTTTATCGTTGTCGAAAAATGCGAATTTAAGAAACAGAACTTCGAATAGGCGTATATGAGTACATACATACATGCATTTTTTTTGAGTTACCGGAAAGACATCGGTTATTTTACAGGCTCAAGGAATTAATGTTGTGTACATGTCAGATTATTTTTCTTTATGAAATAGATTAATCAACTTTTACATTTGCCTGAAACTGCAGCAAAAATCATAAACAAAATCAAACTGATCTCGCGAAAACTGTGTTTGGTAAATCCCTTCCCGTAACAAAAGTATGGTTGTGAATCGAGTTCAAATTCTGTGGGTCGTGATTCCAACACTTTTAAAATATATAATAATACCGAAATTTAAAAGAAAGAGAAAAGTTTTGCAATTTTCCAGTGTTACTTTGTTGCGGTTTCTCGGCAGACCTTCCGATGAACCTTTTCTCTTTCTCCAATCTGTTCCTCGTTTTTAACGCTACCAGTTTTTTTTTCTAAAATTTGTCTTAGAAATATATAGAATAGCTACATCGGAAAATTTTCTAAACGCAGGTGCAATAACAGTAGCCTGCATGCAACGTGACAAACAAATCCACTATGATTTAAGTATGTCTATAGGATCTGTGGGTCGATAAGAGTTTAAAATTATTGTATAAGAAAAAAAGTATAGCAGCATTCAATTTTCCTTTGTAGCGGTATCACAGCAGACCTTAAACTTCCGATGAAACAAATATTTTATATTCATTGCCATAGAGAACTGCATGATGAATAAAGTGAAAAACCAACGTAAAAAAGCACAAATTCTAGAGAAAATACAGCATATAGATATTTCAAGGTTACAATGAATTGTCGTCTTGTGTCTTAAATTCCTATTGGTTGGCCCTCTTTGGTATAAATACCGGTGTGTAGTATTTATGTAGTTTGAATGTTTTTCATTTTTTTTTTTCACTTTTTATTATTTTTTTTATGTGTAGCCCTGACGATGTCCTTTTTTTATGCTTTCTCTTCCTCTCCCCCCCCCCCCTCCTGTGCTCCTTCATTTCTTCGCCTTTCCCCTCCTTTTTATTCTAAATATTGTGTGTTTTTACATAATTCGCCTACTCCACTTACCCTACACAATGTCAGGTAAATCGGTTTCACTCAGGCCTGTTGAATATAAAATGTCTTTTCTTGACGTTAGTTCGCTCGCGACTTTCTTGACGTGTTTGTGAGCTTTTTGCACTGATGAAGAGGCTTCATTGTATCCTTGAAGTAGCTATATATGCTGTATTTTCTCAAGACATTGTGCTTTATTTAACGCTGGTTTTTCACTTGATTCATCATTCAATAATTAAAAACAAAGAAACTTGAATAAACTTATGAAAAATACACCAACTTCATATAAAAAATCTCTGTAAGGAAAAACGATCTAAACTTATTTTTAAAAAATGAACTGATTTTCGACTGAGAGTGCTATGATATTCTACTACTACTTTTAGTTACTGAAGTTGATAGAATAAGCAACAAAATTAATAAATAAATAAATGAATAAATAAATAAATAAAATAACATGATCCCGGAAAATACTTTTATTCTCCCAGCAGTTGTTTTCTAATTAATTTTTTTAAATGTCCGATTTTTCAAACAAGGCGTGGTCTTTATGACGTAACAAGGATGTACTTTGGCTCATTCCATTATTGCGCTGATTGCTTACATTTGCTGTCTACCGCATTTCCACGTTATGATAATTCAGAAGTGGTTTAAATGTTGCGCTCTGCGCTTGCTATCAACCATATCGTTGCCACTACATATGAGTATAAAGAAAACGAATTAAAAATTGCGCTCTGCGCTAATGGCAACAGTGAGTGGCAGTTCATCATTTGTAATGTCATGCGCAGACGCTTAAAAAATGAAATAGAGTCTGCTCACTGATTAAAGATTTTTTTTTCAGTAGTAAACTTTGTCAATTTTTCTAAAAAATGGTCTAATACTATGTTTTTAAACATGCTCTTGCAGAAAAAAAAATACTTTTAAAATTTCGGAAACGACCCCATTATTTATTTAGCAAAATGTGTTTGTTTCTAAGACATCTTAGCACTTGTTAACTCTTTGAAGTTTGGATTTTTGACTTCAGGATATTTGACGTTTTACTGAATATTAAATAGTTGAAAAGTTGGTCGTGAGTTCCAAACAGCCGACTCAACATTAATACCACAATCAAGGTAGAAGGTATGTTGTTGAAGATCTCATTTACATTTTCGTCGATTTAGGACAGTGCTTCGTTTTTGTACTCTTCAAATTTACGAAAGTGTTCTATTTCTTCATCTATTTGTTGATTTGCGACATGATGAACCGAAGAAATTTCAATCTCATTCAATGCAAAAATCTCATCATTTATTCCTTTCTCCGTAGTATTAGGATATTTTCGGTTTGAAAATACCAGTTTTTTTTTATCATTTTTGTAGTATATAAATTAAATTGAAGTTCTGTAAGTTGCTGCATACATGCCAATATCCTAAACTTTATTAAAAGACGCAGTAGCGGTAACAACGTTTCGCCTGCGATGTGGTAAAGAAATTATATTCGAGTCCGACATTTTGGGTCCGAAATTGTCGTGGGGCAAATGAGTTTTCGTAAAAAAGCCTCCTTGTTGAACACTGGTGCCAAAGCTTTAGATGTGCTGCCTGATTGATGTTTGATTATTTCATTCTTAAACGAAGAAGATTTAATGAATACAAATTTTTAACAAATGAGGTTCATTACAGTAAACATTTCCCCTATACGTTTTTGTTGAATTTGCGAACTATGTTATCTTTATAGATTTATCTTTAGTGACATTCTACTCAACTTATCATGAATTGTTTTACGACGTAGTAATCAACGAATATTATAAGGTAATATTATAAATACTAGAAATACAGTAGAATCCAAAGGTGTTCTTACTAAAAGAGCATGGCACAAGGACCTCACCGGTCCTGCAGGCCTCACCATATTAAAGCCGAAGACAAAGGTGTTCTTAAACAAAATTGTCGGATAAGTCGACCTGCCCCTTTCAAAAAGGGCTCTAAGTCAAGCATGTAGTACTGAGGATTGTTCGTTACTAATTCGTTAGTTTCTCTTCTTTCATCATGGTGTGTAAATATTTATTTCGCGAAATGTGCCTGTTCCTTTTTACTGTCGAACAGTTTATTAAAACTTCGAGGGAGTGCGTGCAGATTTTTGTCGTTCTGCTGTATATTGAATTCTGCAAAAGCGACTATTTTCGTGAGCCGTAATTTTCGCGAAAAGGAAGATAGATGAGAAGGTACAGGGCGTTCTGAAAAATACTGACTGTTTTCAAAAATTTGCAAGAGAAATAAATGGTCAATGTCCAGGAGAATGGTCTATGAAAAAAAAAAAAAAAAAAAAAAAATTCTTTTAGAAAATGAATCCGTTGGGGGCTAAATATTTTCCCTCAGAGTTCCAAATATTAGTTAAAAAATGTTTCACTAGATGGTGCTGCACATAGTAATCCGGTAAGTCGAAACGGAAGAATTGAAATTCACCAATTTTTCCTCCGACTGCGACATGGGATTGCAGCCGACGATTGTTTGGAAATATTGTTTTGTTCTTTCGTTCATTATTTCCGAAAAATATGATGGAATTATATATATACATATATATATATATATATATATATATATATATATATATATATATATATATATATATATATATATATATATATATATATATATATATATATATATATATATATATATATATATATATATATATATATATATATATATATATATATATATATATATATATATATATATATATATATATATATATATATATATATATATATATATATATATATATATATATATATATATATATATATATTGATGTACGATGTGACTATCTGCAGCGGCACTATTGGAAAAATTTTCAACTAAAGTTTGGAACAGGGGGGGGGGGGATTTACGTCCCACCGTATGAATTTTCTGCAAGAATTTTTTTTTTATCATTTGCTGTTTTCCTGTTTTAAATTTTTTGAACAGTGAGTCTTTTTCAAGACACCCTGTAAATAGATGACTAAAATGCAAAACACTGAAAATTTTGCAGTTTCTGACCTTTTACCTTCTTGCGGCAGTGCACATCCCTTTTTGAAGGTCATGCAGCTTTGATTGAGGAATGTTCATAACAGATTCTTTCTTATTACAACAATATAGCCCCATTTTCAAATAAATAGAAGCCCCGAGAACAATACTTCGATGATGAACTTAGTTAAACGTATGGGTATTTAAAAAAAAAAAAAAATTGAGGGGAAGAAAAACTGTTCTTTCTTATTTTATAATTTTACTAGTGGTACCCGCACGGCATTGCTCGTAGTTGAAAATTTAAAGGTCATTCGGTTCGCCTGTATATTAACAAATAATGGATGACGAATTTCTCACTAATTGGCTATGTTCATTCGCTCTCCCATTCCACGTCATGATAATTTCGTAATTTACTCGTCCATCTTATGATAATTTTGCTCCGGAAAAGTTCTTAAAATTGAAATAGAAGAAGAATAAAATTGAATTTTCGAAAAATCGCTTCGAGGTGCACACCCCCCTGCTACAAACTAACTGTGTGCCAAATTTAATGAAAATCGATCGAACAGTCTAGGCGCTATGTGCGTCCCAGAGATCCAGACAACCATTCAGAGAGACTTTGAGCTTTATTATTAGTAAAGATAAAGATTAACAAAAAGAGAGCTTTGGTTAAATTGATTGTCAGTTAATCAATTTAAAGCTCTTTAAATGAAGTTTCACACGTTAGTTGATTGTAAGCTTAAAGTGGACTTCCCCAACTATATAAATTAAACATTTGAATTTAGAACTTTTAAGTAATTGCGGTTTCTTAACTGACAATTTCCCAAAACCTCACACCCTGTTAAAATCTGAAAATTTACTGAATTAAAGCATTTTTAGTACAAAAAAAGGGAATTAATTTGAATTCTAAAATTTTGAATTCAAATTATGTTTTTCGCAATCACGAGTTGCGACAGGACCCTACTCGTTGGTTATACTACCTTACTCACTTGTTTCTAGAAACGGCTTCTGTTCCTCCAAACCTGCCCCTCCTCTTGGGCAGTTATGTGTGTATATTGATGTGTATGTGTTGGCTTGCGTGTTTGCGTAGACCTGTGTGTATGTGTTTAAAGGCGCGTGTGTGTATGTGTATGAGCGTGTGTGTGTGTAGGACATGGACACCACCGACCGGGAGAAGCGGATTCCGGGGGACATTGCTCAGGACCGAAGGAGCCGCGCCTGTAGAGGATGGAGGGGTTGAAAGAGAAACCGGAACGTCAAGAATGATCAAGTAAAAACAATTAGCAATCGTGATTGCTCAAAAAAAAAAAAATATCTAGCCCAAAAATCTAGCATCCAGCTCCTGGCATTAATTTAATTTTTTACTCCTTGAATTCAAACTATGCAATCACAAATTGCGAAGGGACCTACTCGTTGGGTTTCTTGTTTCTGCAAATGGCTGCTATCACAATTATAATCGTGAAAAACATAATTTGAATTCAAGACTTCAAATTTTAACAAATGCCTGGGCCTTGATACTGAATGTTGTGTGCTGGATGTTGTGAGCTAGATGCTGGACGTTGTGTGCTACATAGTGGACGTTGTGAACTATGTTTTGGGCATTGCGTCTAGATACTGGATGTTATGTGCTGGATATTGTGTGCTATATGGTGGACGTTGTGGACTAGGTTTTGGACATTGTGTCTAGATACTGGATGTTGTGTGCTACATAGTGGAAGTTGTGGACTAGGTTCTGGACATTGTGTCTAGATACTGGATGTGATGCGCTGGATGATGTGTGCTGGATGCTGTTTTTGTCTAAAGAGGATTGTGAGAAGTTGACAGAGTCGTGTATGAATAAAGTCGATTCTGGAGGACATGGACAAGAAGAAGCTGGAATAGTCCGTCTTCGCTATCACCCAGGAGGAGCAACCGAATAAAGAGACCGGTGGACCTCAAAAATGTTACGGAATTCCAACTTCAATCAACTGAAGCGAATTGCTAATCAAATCAATTAGCATTTCATGATTGCTCAAAAAACAAAACAAAAAAAACTATGCATTAAATAGCTTTTTTTTTTTCCAAGGAAAACATTAATAAATTTTAGAACGAGGTCATCACCATGTTTTATTCATTTATTTACTTTAAAAAAAATCAAGCATTTATTTAAAAATGTAACCTCTTTACGTCTGCCTAAAAATAATCTTACAATTTTCAATCACCTTCTTTTTTAACATTAAATGTGATCTAAAAAAATATGTATTTGTCAGAAATTCGAAAATTATTATTTTTGTGTTTTTAGCCTGCATTTTATATCATAGGTTGAGAAATAATTTGGACTTTGAAACGGAATCGCTAATGAAAAAAGAGTATTTATATGCAGTCGGACTGCGTGTGTAGTTAGTCACACAGTTCCTATCGTTGGAGCAAGCCTACACTGTAAAAAAATCTTACTGGCTATTCGTGGAACATTTCGGGATTTCACAGGTTTTCATCTATTTCCTCGTAAAATCAAGTATCTTTGCAAAAAAAGTTTCCTGAATTGCTCAAATTTACACGAAATTTTCACTGCTGTGAAAAATATTTTTGACTTCCAGTTTAAAGAGTGATTGAGCGTGTTTATAAAATACTAGAGGCCCGTCCCGATCTTGTTCGGGTTAAAAAGCGATCTATCTTTAAAAAGTACTATGCAGATTTTTTTAATTTTAATTATAATAGTAAACAACATTTTTTGTTTCGTTTTTATGAGGTTTGAAACAAATTGATTTACCTCATTTCCTGATCAAGAGAGACCAACACATAATTCCCACTGAGCAATATAATATTCCCATATGTAACATTCAAAAGAACTTTTCATTGGGAGTTGTAATCACTTAAATTGAAAGAGGAAATATTGAAGGACCATAAGGATGCAAGGAACATGAGCCAACTAAGGCTCCTATATAAGGGGAGCTGACTTATCCGACATTTTGGTTCCAAAATTGTCGGGCGAAAAAAATAGTATTTTTGCAAAAGTCTCATTTCAGAAAAGTGGTGGCAAAGCTTTAGATGTGTTACCTGATTGATGTTTGAGTATTTTATTCTGTAGATGAAGACGATTTAATTTATACAAATTAAAAACGAATAAGGTGAAAAAATGAGGTTTATTACAGTAAACATTTCTTGATACGTTTTTGTTGAATTTGTGAACTAAGTAATCTTTCTCGATTTACCTTAATTGACATTTTACTCAACTTATCATCAATTGCTTTACGACATAGCAACCAGCGAATATTATAACGTATTTATAAATACTAGAAACGAGGTTGGATCCAATTTTGTCTTGGAACCAAAATGTCGGATAAGTCAGCCTGTCTTTTTCGAGGAGCTCTAGAGCCAACTGATCTGCTGCAGATGATGTAAGAACAATACTCTAAGTACATGAAATACACCGCCAGCTCAGTCAATTCCAGCAAAGGACTGCAGTTTCGTGCTTAGTAGCACTCATCAGCCCGGCATAGGACAAGCTGAGCTGGAGGTGGAAAACCTCTTAAGGAAGCCAAGAGTGTCAAACAAACTGGTAGCTAATATAGAATTAGCACTGACCAGACGAGTGACCGAAACAATGGTTCGGTTCAACTCGAATATTGCAGGTAAGGCAGGTATATTCAGTAAGTTTACCGCCCTATAGCCAGGGCTAAGGCAGAAATACATGAAATACACCGCCAGCTCAGTCAATTCCAGCCGGCTCAGTCAATCCTATGCCGGGCTGATGAGTGCTAATAAGCACGAAACTGCAGTCCTCTGCTGGAATTGACTGAGCTGGTGGTGTATTTCATGTATTTCTGCCTTAGCCCTGGCTATAGGGCGGTAACTTACTGAAAATACTCTAAGTCTATATCATATTATTCCGTAGTGATTTTAATTGGGGTTGAACTCCCCATTGCACAGGTTAGGCAGATTAAAGTTGCGCATTAAAGTTATTGGAACATTGCCTTTGTTTTTAAAAGCATGAAGAGAAGTTCTAAGGCGTGAAGGGAATTAAGGAACTCTTTTAGATAATGCACAGCGTTTTTGGCAAAAACTATAGCCCTCTCGCATATCCACGAGTAATTATTTTGACTAAGAGTCTTGGCTTCAGGATAAACATTGAGAATCGAATCATTTAGAGAGAACTTCCCAACTCATCTATTTTAATAAGACACTCTTTTCCAGGCATTTTTATTTACTTGTCATAAAAGACTCTAGTAATTCTTACCACCATCTTCTAAACGGGATCTTATAAACTGTATAAACGATTCAGAAACGTTCCTGGAAAATAATGGGCAGCTGATATGCCCAATTTCTGCCAGTAACATATTTTACAAAAGCCAGGAACGTTTGCCGATAATATTCAGTAACTTTCTTAAAATAATCTCTGAAGCCTCCTGAAAAATTCGGAAATCTTCCCGTTTGAAGCCCGTCGTGTCTCTGGAACTTTCGAGAGACTTTGGTAGATACCTTAGCCTCTTCTTAATTTATTAAGAAAGTTCCGTAAGCAGTATTGCAAACATAGCCAAAGCTAAGCCAAGCCAAAATTGCTAGCAAGTATCGAGAATTTTACTCGCCTGCAATTCTTGCAAAGCAGCGGAGTCCATACTTATTCGCTCCCTCGGGGAGCTTAATCAGCATGGACGAGCCTTAATTGAATCGAAGCCGAATCACTTTATAAATACACTAAGTTAATCTTTTAACTGGGAGCTAAAAATGTTTTTTGCATCAGTGAGAAGTGTGCATACCTGCAACTTGTAGTCATTCAGGAAACTTTTTAACAATGATACTTGATATTTCCAGAAAGTGGATAAAAACCATTGAAATCCCGACACGTTACACGGAAATACTCAGTACCGTTTCGGAATTTTTTTACAGTACAGAGATTGTAAAGGGGAAGACTTGAATCAGAATTAAAGTATATCTGCACGCGTTCCTCTAAAGCACCACAGGAAGTGTTGGATGAAAGTCACCGTCAAATACGATGGTGACACCCCTCATTATTTTGTCTGAACCTTTCTGACCTTTTTTGGTTTTGTCTACGCCTTCTATAGCCAAACAGTGGTTCATCGAACATTCATCCTACATTATAAGACATCCTCTTGAAGAAATTCTCCCAATGTTTCGTGTTTTTTTTTTTTTTTTTTTTTCTGTAGAACATACAGATCTTATTGAAGGAGATTTTCAAAGTAGTTAAGAGCCATTGTCTGTAAGAATCAGGCAGTTTAGGGCATTTGTGATTGTTGACATTTTTAATTTTCTTTATTTTTGCAAATGTTGTTCCTTATCATGAATGTATTGTTTGTGCAACATATGAGCTTTGTCCGCCTTACCGTTTTTTGGGAAATTATTTTTTTTAATTTAGGATGCGTGGCACATTTTTGCGTGTTTTTCAAATTTGCAGATTTTAAAGTTCTTGTTGCTTTAAGCGCCCCTATAATGCCATGGATTTTTAAATTCTATACTATTATATGATCTTCTTAGATACTATTACAGCTGTCAAATCGGTGTCACTACGAGGGCGACGGCCACGAACTGCGTTTAAAAATGACCGAAAATGAATTTTTTACTACATTCAATGTCAGTTTTCTCAAAGCGCCTTCATGATGGCACCAACGTTTTTTCATCAATTCCTAGCTACACTTGCATACATCAAAAAAATGTAATAATATTGGTGTCACTATAAGGGCGACAAAAGATATTGGAACTTTTATGTGATAAATTTCACAAAAATGCAAATGTTTAAAATCTAACCACTACTCTCGCCCTCATAGCAGAGATCTGAAACTAATTAAGTTTGATAACCAACATGTTTTTCTAACATATGAAATAAAAAAATCGGTGTCACTCTTATTACTTTCGGAAATATAATCCTTCGAAATTAGTATGTTATGGAGTTATTTAAAAAAAGACTTTTCTAATTCCAATGGCTTTTTGCATGGTTTGTTTTAAACTTTAATATAAAATTACAGTAGTGACACCTAAAATAATATGTTTCTAATGCTTTTTATAAAAAAAAGCTTTATAAAAAGCATTAGAAACACAGTAAATCGATATAGGTACAGATGGACGTATTGTGTAATGTGCATTATGGCTAAAATAGTCGTACTATATTTTTTCAACCATACTAATTTTTATTTGTTATTTATACTAAAAATGCAACTATTTATAACATAATGTCTTAAATAGTGATGAACATAATGTATTATATAGCGAGCATTCAGGATCTGAAACATAATTTGAGGATGACGTAGACTAAAACAAAGAAAACATGAAATGTCAAATCCCCCAGTTTCAGAAAGACGGTCATCTCTTATTGATATCTGGTAATTTTGTAGCACTAAAGCTTGGGAAAACATGGTATCCTGGAGAAATAGTAGAAGATTACCATTTGCAAGTAAAGGTCAAATGCATGGCAAGAAGGATTGGAATAAATAAATTTATTTGACCGCAAAAAAGGCGAGTATTGGTGTGATAATCTAAACATATTATGCACAATAGATCCACCTGTACCTATATCAAAACGAGCATTTTCTATTCAAGATAAAGACGCTCTTACTGCCCAAAGCTGTTTATGTTAAACGTTGCTTCTTTGTAATAAATTAAAAATAACTATGGTCAAAACACTATCCGGGTGTGATAAGATTAAATTAACAAAATACATAAATAAACAAATAAAATAATTTTAAAAAAATAATAATAAATGAAAAAAATGCACCACAACATACTAACTTCGAATGATTATATTTCCAAAAGCAGTAGGAGTGACACAAATTTTATTAGTTTAAATGTTAGACAAACGTGTTGGTTGTCAAATTAGTTTCAGATCTCTGCTATGAGGGGGCTAGTTGTATTCATATTAGCAAATGGTCAACTTTTACTATTTCTCCGGAATATCATGCTTTCCCAAGCTTTAGTGCTTCAAAATTATCAGATATCAATAAGAGATGACCGTCTTTCTGAAACTGGGTGATTTGATTTTTTATGTTTTCTTTATTTTAGTCTACGTCATCCTCAAATTATGTTTCAGATTCTGAATGCTCGCTATATAATACATTATGTTCATCACTATTTAAGACATTATGTTATAAATAGTTGCATTTTTATATAAACAACAGATAAAAAATTAGTATGGTTGAAAAAATATAGTACGACTATTTTAGCCATAATGCACATTACACAATACGTCCATCTGTGCCTATATCGATTTACTGTGTTTCTAATGCTTTTTATAAAGCTTTTTTTTTATAAAAAAAAAAACATTAGAAACATATTATTTTAGGCGTCACTACTGTAATTTTATATTAAAGTTTGAAACAAACCGTGCAAAAAACATTGGAATTAGAAAAGTCTTTTTTTAAATAACTCCATAACATACTAATTTCGAATGATTATATTTTCGAAAGTAATAGGAGTGACACCGATTTTTTTACTTCATGTGTTAGACGAACATGTTGGTTATCAAACTTAATTAGTTTCAGATCTCTGCTATGAGGGCGAGAGTAGTGGTTAGATTTTAAACATTTACATTTTTGTGAAATGTATCACATAAAAGTTCCAATATCTTCTGGCGCCCTTATAGTGACACCAATTTTATTACATATTTTTGAGATATGCAAGTGTAGCTAGGAATTGATGTAAAACGTTGGTGCCATCATGAAGGCGCTTTGAGAAAATTGGCAATGAATGTAGTAAAAAAGTCATTTTCGGTCATTTTTAAACGGAGTTCGTGGCCGTCGCCCTCGTAGTGACACCGATTTGATAACTGTAATAGTATCTAAGAAGACCTTATAATAGCATAGAATTTAAAAATCCATGTCATTATAGGGGCGCTTAAAGCAACAAGAACTTTAAAATCTGCGAATTTGAAAAACACGCAAAAATGTGCCACGCCTCCTAAATTTAAAAAAATAATTTCCCAAAAATGGTAAGGCGTACAAAGCTCATATTTTGCACAAACATTATGTTCATGATAAGGAACAACATATGCGAAAATAAAGAATATTAAAAATGTCAACAATCACAACCTGCCTGATCCTTACAGACAATGGCTCTTAAATGTGTAATGATCGGTTTTTCCATTAAAGTAAAGTCCTGGCAGTTCCGTGAAAAACCATCGAAAAGCGTATTGATTGAGGTTTGGCTAGCGTTGCATTTATTCAATTTTTCCATTTCCACCGGAAATGCCGATAACATTAATTTGCTTTTCTGATTTTTACCTACCAATCTTTTTTTTTTTTGAACTATTTTCGTTAATTCCCTGCGGCAGTGACAAGCAAAAGTCTTCTATTGAGTTTCCGCTTCACTGACAAATTTTGCTTTTTATTTAAATTAGGCTTTGGTTTGTATCGTTTAACATTAAACGACAATCGTAATATTTCTGCTTTTCATTCTTCTTGTTCAATTTCTACCCTATCGAAAGTTCTTTATTCGTTATTGTTTGTACTCATAACTTTGAATGTACGGTAATTATGTGCAATTATTCCTTGAGTTCATAATTTTCTAAAGTAAATGTAATTAAGTCAGCAAATGTTTCTCATTTCGGTTTTAGCATCGTCCCCATACCCTACAAGAACTGAAAGGGAGAATCGTCGAAGAGGTGAACCCCATTCCGATTCAGATGTGTCAAAACGCAACCAGAAGCTTCCAAACTCGGCTATATCAGTGCATTGCTACTGGAGGTCGCCATCTTTCAGATATTGCTTCTAAACGTTAATGTAAAACTAGTATGTTGTGGCCATCACGAAACTTTCTTCTATATTTTTCTTTTTTTTTCTGATCCCTCCCCATGCTTGACGAGGAAGCAATATTCCCAACAAAAACGAAATTACACATGCAAAAACTTGACGACCATCCCAATGTCTGAATTATTGCAAAAGCAAAGCAAAGAGCGAAAATTGAAAGTTATTTTAAAAACCTTGCTTGAATTAATTACAAATATTTTATTTTTTAACAAATATAAGATGGCAACAGTTAATAATTTTAAATCATTGAGATAATATTCCCGATCATTTCCATACAATTAAAATCACGAGAAATACGCAGACGACAATCTATTACGATTTATCTTTCTTATTGTTGCATTAATAAAACTATTTTAATTCGCTAAAAAATAATGATAATAAAAATAAATCAGCACCTCTTGGCGCGATTGGCGCCAAAATTGAACCAAAGCCTGTTTACATATGGATTCACATATATTCCAAATTTCAACCAGAACGTAGCATTACTTCTTGAGATAGGGCACTCACAATGGAAAAAAAGAACGGGCGATTGCGCTAACCCCTTTTTAGCTGTTGACACCAAAATAAAATCAGCTCTTATACCCACTAAGGGCTACTTGCCGATAAATTTTTCTTTCCTTCCGTTCATTATTTCTTGAGATACAGCAGTCACAATTGACGACAAAAAACGTTCTATAGCTCAACCCCCGTTTGAGTTATTGACACCAAAATTGAATCAGCACCTGTTCCTGTTAATGGCAACATATGAACCAAATTTTGTTTGATTCCGCCAGTTACTTCCTGAGGAATAGCAATCACGCGTAACTCAAAAAACGTCCCATTGCTCCACCCCCCTTGGAGGAATTCGCGCCAAAAACCAATGGGCACAAGTTCACATACGGGCACATATGTGTACCAAATTTCGTTCGATTTCATGCGGTAGTTTTTGCTGTAGAGCGGCCACAAAAAACTGGTCACACACAGACGTGACACGCATACACACACAGACAGACAGACATTTTCCAAAAATAGTCGAAATGGACTCAGCACACCTCAAAACGTTCAAATCCGTCAAAATTCGAAATTCGAAAATTTGCACGAATCCAATACTTTTTTCTATATATTAGATATAGAAGAAAGTAAAAACTGTTTGAAGTACCAAAGGTAATAAAAAAAATCCAATCCTCTACATTTATTTTATTTATTGCTCTCCAAAATGAGGGCATACCTTTCGCCGCACCCTGTACCAATGCTGATGTTGTTCAAATTATTTTCCTCATTCAAAGTGTTTCTTCTTACACAATAATGTCTAAACATTAAAATGTAAGAAATAAAATGTTGAAATCTATTTGCTTGTATCATTTATTATCATCGTTGGTTTAAATCTACTCCCATTCACAGTTTACCAGGGGTAATAATAAAGGTTCATACTATAGGGGTTCATGCTGTAAAATCACTAATTTTTTTTTGCGAGCCCGTCGTAATCGCAAAGTTTAAGCCTATAACATTTTACTTCGTTTTCCTGCAGGAACTTGTGCTAATGTGCACAAAATGATGTGCAATAATGTGTTAAAGACGCAACTAATGTCGCTTAAAGATTTGTTTCAAGTAAAAACATGACTATTGCAATTGAAAGAATAGTTATCACCAGCTACTTACACTGTAAAAACAATTCAGAAATGTTCCTGAAAAATAATCGGCGGCTGATGTTCCCTGTTTCTGCCAGTAACATATTTGGCAAAAGCAAGGAACATTTTCCGCTAAATGAGAGTAACCATTCTGAAACTCTCCGAAGAGTTTCGAAATCTAACCGGTTAAAGCCAGATATGTCTCAGAAACCTTCAAAAAAGTTGGATAGGCTTGACGCAGTTGAGTAGAAACTTTAATACAATGATGGACTAAGCTAAGACAGGATTGTAAGGACGAATCGAGCACCTCCCTCGTCTGCAGCTTTTGCCTGGCAGAGCTACTGCTATTCAGTGACTTAATCGCTTTCATAGACAGCTTAGTCAAGTTGGACCGACAACAATTGCCGATGTATGACACGCTTAGTCAGTCTTTAAACTGGTAGCTAAAAATATCTTTCAAAACAAGGAAAAGTCAGCATTCGTGTAGCAATTCTGGAAACTTTTGCAAAGATACATGATTTTACGGGAAAAGAGATGAAAATCCTGTGAAATCCTGGAATGTTCCACGAAAATAACCTGTAACGTTTCTGATTTGTTTTACAGAGAAATTTAATAATAGCATAAACAAGTTTTTTGAAAAATAAAAATAATGATGATAACCAAAAAAAAAAAAAAAAAAAGGGAGAGAGAGAGAGAGAGAATGAAAGTGAGAAAATAAAAATGCTAGCACTTTTATAACAATGCATCTTATCAGCTGAGAGTGTAGTACGTGTAAAATACAACTGTGTAAATAAGATCGGAATGCCATCTTCGTCGGATAGATTTACCACACGCAGGCATTTTATCACGCCTTGCAACTTGTTGAAGGCGCTCTGCTGTGTTCTTAAAGCTGAGTTAACAACATCAGAAAACTGAAAAGAAGGAGAAGGGGAAAGGGTTTTGCTGGAATTATTACACTAGTCAACAGCAAAAATGCATCCGACTGAGAAATGCTATTTCCGAGGTATTTTGTCTTGCTAAACACGAAGCTCACCATTAAAAGTTGAAATTAGCTCTAGTTTTTAAGACTAGCATTAATGCACTAGCACTAGTACAACTAGCACAAATGTGTTTTTTCCTGGCAGAAAGAAACACCCCCCAAGGGACTGACTGCTTTCTAAACTTGGACCCCAGGTTGGGATAGAGAATTAATGCATCTTAAAAATATCGTGGAAAAAAAAAAAAAAAAAAAAAAAAAAAGTAAAATAATTAAATAAATATTGAAAAATTAAAAATAGGAAAGTAGGGTATTGAGATGGGGAAAAATGTCTGTCGGTCTGTCTGTCGGTCTGTCTGTCTGTCCCCCTCTAATAACTTTTGATTGAATAGTCCGATTCGAACAAACTTTTTTTTGTTCGAAAGATCTCGGCGAGTACACCTCATTCCCATATTTCACTTTTTGATTTGAACTATGTTTTGTTCAATTTTGAGCAGTTCAAAAAATTTAACATTAGTGCCTACGGGAAAATTCAAGGCAATTCCGAACTGTGAGGCGAATTTGCTTCAAACAAACTTTGTAGGAAAAATCTTTTGATGAAAAACTTGTATATAAAATATCTTTTTGATTTGAACAATTTTCCGTTCAATTTTGAACAGTTCAAATCCCTTAACATTAGCGCCTACGGGGAAACTGAAAGTCAATGTAGATTCCGTACTTGAAGGCGGATTTACTTCAAACAAATTTTGTTGGAAACAGCTCTTGACGCCAAACTCCAGACTCCGACTCCGAGAATTTAGGGGCACCTGACTCCGACTCGACTCCTGTGCCCGTGGACTCCGACTCCCCGACTTCGACTCTGACTTCGTAGCTTTGGCAAAAATTTATACACGGAGGACAGATGACTGACTCCGATTTTTGGATATTCGACTCCGACTCCTTTATCCCAAAATGAGATTGACTCCGACTCCTCAGCTATGGTTTTAACTGTGAAATAATTATTGCTGATATGACTTGTTTTTATTTTCACGCTAAAGTTTTAATTTAGGCATTCAGTTTTCGGCGAATAAACTCGAAGTCATTCATGTTTCTACATAAAGATATACGCAGACGATTTTTTTTTTTTTTTTTTTTTGACAATGAAAATTATTTCTTTGAGTTGACATTTTATTGTTTTTATTTATTTTGGTAATTGAATTAATTCATTTAAAAAATTATTTTTGGCAACAGGGGAAAAAGAAACGATTTTTTTATATGATGTATTTATTTCAATAAGCTTATTAATTTTAATTATTATTTTTTCGTTTTGAAAGCTGTTAAAGAATTTGTTTAATGGAAAAAAGTGTATTAGCTGCTTTGTTTGAAAGATGCTGTTTTTTTTTTTTTTTTTTTTTTTTAAAGATGAGTGAGGAATATTTTATTCCTAGAAATCAGCTTAAGATATTAAAAAAATATGTTTGAAACAATTTGCGATTTTAGCTATTTTTCAGAATATTGAACAGGTAGTAGAAAGTAGTATGGGTATATGGGAAAGTAGGCTCATTTAGTTCTAGACAGAACTTCTTGTTCGACATGCAAATAGCAATCGAAAATCAAGCGTTTACTGCAATAAGCCAAAAGCAACCATTGCTTTCCGAGAAAGAAACATCCTTACATAAATAATAGCCGATGATGAAGCAACCCGCGTGTTTCAACAATGAAACTCGTGCAATGGCATGATAATTTGATATTGGTATTGTTTAACATGCGGGGAAAGGCTTTATTGTGACAAGACTTAACTCGATCTAGCAACTTAACAGTTTTACCAGTAGGATTGTGTCATTTCAGGGGAACAAAGAAACGAAAAGGTTTAATATACTGGTTGTTAGGGTTAAAATTTCAACTATCAAAATATCGTCAAACAGGCAATGACTTCGTTCAAATGTAGAAACAATTTTCACCCATCATACCATGACGGGCGATTTTCTAGCTGTTTAATAAAACAGGACCTATTTAATAACATTTATTGCATAGAATTTGTTTTTCCTTTTCAACATTACCTTGAAATCAATGTGTGGTTGCTGTACATCTTTCTCCAGTGTGCTATTATGCATCTTGAAAACAAGAGCTAATAAAAAGAATCCACAACCATATTCGTTTTTCTAGACCCAAAATTAGTAGGACTTGACTATTTAAAACCAGGATGCAGACAAAAAGTTATTTTTTGTTGACTAGTGTAATCGAAGATCCGTTGTTTCTAAACCAAAAAGGATTTATAGAGGCTTGAAGTTCCGTTCACCAATTAAGGATTTATTTTTTATTTTTTAAAAAACAATTAGAATTTTAAAAACACTTTTTTGCAACACAGATAGGATGATTCAGGGTTCTTCCTAAGCGTTTTTCCTAAGGCAGCCCGCCCTGCCTGCCTATCTCCTCTTCTGACAGGAGCATTGTATATTAGCTCCCCTTGAAATAACCAGGCCCCGTGTGCAAGTTATCATAGTAATCGTCTTCTTTACAAATAGTATAAAGCTGAAAGTCCGTGTTTCTGGACCCCTGGATATCTGGATTTCTGCTACGCGCATAGCGCCTCGACTGTTCGGCCGATTTTCATGAAATTTGGCACAAAATTAGTTCGTAGCATAGCGGTGAACACCTCGAAGCAATTTTTCAAAAATTCGATTTTGTTATTTTCCTATTCCAATTTTAAGAACATTTTACCGAGGAAATTATCATAACATGAAAGATTAAATTATCATAACATGGACCAGCAAATTACCATAACGTGAGCCTATAACATGGGCGGGTTAATTAACGTAGCAAATGGGCGAGAAATTTATCATCCATTAATAAACAGGCGAACCAAATGACCTTTTAATTTTCTATTACGGGCAAGGCCGTGCGGGTACCTCTAGTAGCATAATAACAACGTTGGGATAGTGATAGTGTCACTTCCAAATTTAAACTTTGAGCAAAGCCTTTGATCTTGGACTTGGATACTTAAAAGCATGCAAAGGAAAAGAAAAGGTAAAAAGCAAATAAAAATGCATAAATTTTTTTAGGAAGAAGGAACGGCTAAGTTGTGCTTCTTACAGTAATTTTGTTGCAATGAAAATAACTGCTGCGATATAACGCCTCCCCTCCCTAGTGACGCCACTGAATAAACTATCTATTAATAAATTCATACAGTCATTTATCTATCATCTGAGTTGCTCATATACAGTATTTTGTCAGCTAGCCGAGTTGATTTGCATCAGTAGAATCGAAAAGATAAGTTTATTTGCAAGCCATGAAGATGGTTCAAGCTCGAGTCATACGTTGCAAGATGACTAACGATTACAAAAGAAGCAGAAATGCAGATAATAATGCTGAAAAACTGCGAATTTCCCCGAACACAAAGGAGTATATATTTGTGATACAAATATTTATTTTCCATACATTTTACTGCATATAAGAAACAGCTTGTGAGCCTTTGTTTTTGCTAATTTATTTACTTTTCGCTTTAAATAATAGAATGTTTCTTTTGAAGGACTTTCTCACATTAAAACTTTACATTAAAACTTTAGCCAAAAACGATGAAACGATGACAGTGTATGTAAAAGCTATTGTATATAAAGATTGCTCATTCTTACTAACTAATTACACTCATACGCGTGAAAATCGCGCAAACGATTAAGTGAAACAGTTCTAGCTTGGTAACACCAAAAACGAATAAGGGAAGAGGGGAGGGCTTTTTTTCGAAAAAATAAACAGGTCTGGTCACTCGTTTACACGCGTAAGTAGTATGGATCTAAAAATCAGATTTCAACCGTAGTAGAGATCTAGAAATCAGAAAGTAGTGTAGATCTGAAGGCATGAGTAGTTCAGATCTACAAAACAGGTTTCCACTACTCAGGTTTCGGTGACCTTCGAAGGTTCAATGTCATTGGAAAGGAGGGGGAAGGAAAAATATTTGAATGTCTAAAAATAGAATTTTTTTCACTTTTTAAGTTCATATTGATGATTTTATTCATTCAGTGAATCATTGTCGAAAAACATTTTTTTTTTTAAGTGTAAAAGTTTGCGGACAAGCCGCTCGCAGATAATCGAGAGTTGATTGTACTCATAAACAAGAGTTAACAACTTTTCTTTCTTCGTTTTTCCTCTTTCTTTTTTTCCGTTTCTTTTCTTTCCCCTTCATGAACAGCTTGCATATTGAATCTCCCTGATTACTATGTGATCATGATCGAATATGTTGCATCACGTGACACAGCTTTTAGAAGGCATGTACCATTTTGTGTCGAAAGGATGGCTGTGTCATGCATCGGAGTAGGACATGATAAGCGATTACAAAATAAACTGCAATGAAGATTACGAAATTTCGAAATAATAGAGGATGCATTACGTTTCTAACACTTGCTCTTTCTTAGTTATCTTATAATTTCCGGGAGGGTAGATTTTTAGTAAAATTGTATGCCCAAGATTTGCAATCCTCAATTGGAATAGTTTTGCTACCTTTTAAGCTTTCATAATGTTGATTTTATTAGTGATGTTCCGGATATCCGTATCCGTATCCGCTGATATCCTAGGGAAAATAAAGATCTGTATCCGTATCCGTATCCGCTCCTTTTTTGACGGATCTTAAACGGATCTTTTCTATTCTAAAATTTTTTAAATATTTGAATAAAAAACTCTTAAATTCCGTTTAAATTAGGTTTTATTCCCTATTTAAATTATAAGGTATCATCTCAGAAGCCAATTTGTACCCCCTGTTTCAAAAAGAAATGGGTAATAAGTTTTAAAAGTGTGTCTGTGTGTCTATTTGGGGCATCGTAGCTCCTAAACAGGTGAACCGATTTTGATAGTTCTTTTTTCGTTCAAAAGGTGACTTGATCGAAAGTATTCTTAGCTTGGTCTCGGTTTTGTAGAACTTGAATTACCGGAAATATTAATAAAAACTGACTTAACCTATTCAGAACATTTTTTGAAGAAGCAGCGTTATTATTCTGACGGAAATACCTTTCGTAACAAATTAAACACTTGGATAGTTGAAATGGGTAAAAAAAAAGAAAGAAAGTTGAGATCCGTATCCGTATCCGCGGATCTACTTCTTTTGACGATCCGGCACATCACTAGATTTTATCATATACAAAAAATAAACTTTATTATTTATTTATTTTTTTGTTTTTAAGACTAAAGTAGAAATAGAGAGATTTATTTACACTTCGGACAGAACCTCTTTTTCTTCCTCCCCCTGTCATGTCTTGAAGGAGACTCGTCCGTGGGACGGACAGGGACGCTCTGAAGTTCAAATGGGGTGGGGGGGGGGGGGATTTTCCATTTACCGAGTGAAACTCCAAGTTTTGCAGAATGATAAAATAAGACCATACACTCACACACACAGCTAATGAGAAGAGACGGTATTGCATCATTAAAATAAAACTATAAAAGTGTCGAATCGCCAGACAAAATAAATTGCCCGAAAAGTAATTTTTTGGGAGGTCACACTGACCTCTCATAATCAGCTATCGGGGCATCCATGGAGACTAGTCACCAAGGCAACCATTTTGCAATGCTGTCTTCAAATTTATAGACAGAATTTTTTGGGAAAAAATTGTAATGTTGCAATGCGCTTATTTATTATTTGGTAAAATTCGGAGTTTCATTCGGCAAATTGAAAATTTCTCCTTTTCAAAAATTTAAGCTCGTGGCTCCCTTTCAAGTAACTTCTTTCTTTGCATCTTTTGTACACTTCTTCACTGCTACTTGGATAGTTTTATTTGGGTTACAGGATGGACCATACAGGACCCGATGGAGGTCATGAGAGGTCACAGTGACCTTTCAAAAATGTACTTATAGGACAAATTTTGTCTGACGATTCGGCAAAATTATCATCATTCGGAAACATTTGGAGCTCTTTTTCGGCAAAACTATAATTTTTAGGCGAAAATTGGAGTTCCGTTTGGCAACATTTGGAGTGCTTTTCGGCGAAATTCGGAGTTTCGTTCGGCAAATTGAAAATTTCCGCCCTGCCAAAAATGTAACCCCCTGTTATTCAAAACAGATAAAATTCAATAAAGGAAAAATTTTCTGTTTGTATTTGACATTATGCTTGAAGTGAGGCCGATAAAACAATTACAGTGCCAGAATTTTACCATTTTATGAAGGGTTAAAAATTTTCGAATCTGTCGGCTGTGTTTCGGGAAGAAAATTTACCAACTAAGTGATATTTCAGTCCAAATAAAACAAACTAAAAATTGTAGCTGTTTCACGGACATCTCTTTCATCAGTAGAAATAAACCGCGCAAGTCGAAAGTTAAACAAGGAAGAAGAACTTCTGTTGACTCTGCGAGCGTGTTTAAACACGAGATTTGATATTTATAGGACACCACTAAGGCAAAAACAGGTAGAAAACTGAAAAGTTTATGCCCTTACGAACATTTTGTACTCTTCAGTTCTTTCGGTTTTGCTTCACAAATTTGTCAAGCTAGTATTTGACGAAACCACGTTATGTTTCAAAACCATGCACTGTAAAAAAAATTTAAAAAATCCGAAACGTTACTGGTTATTTTCGTGGGAAGTTTCGGGATTTCACAGGTTTTCATCCATTTCCTGAGAAAATAAAGTATCTTTGGTAAAAAGTTTTCTGAAATGCTAAAAGATGTAAGAATGCGGACTCGTCACTGTATTATACTCATTCTCATGTACTCAACTTCATGTATATATTCTTATCCTAGTATTTTTTATTTATTCGGTATATTTTCCAACTCATTTTATCCATTACACACTGCACTTAACACATGATGTATGTATGTAAATATGTAAATAGAGTGGCCCTGAAACGACTCCTTTTTTTTTTATCCTCCCCCCCCTCCCCCCTCACGACCTCACTCATGTCAACTCCATCACGTCTCATCCTTCATACTGAGTAAAAGAGCTTCGCTCTGGTTCATATTATCTATGATCTGTATCTGTATCTGTACTCGGTTCAAAGTTCGTGATCCCAATAAAAGCAAATACTGTCTGTCGTGTGCGGGTAAAGGATGGTGAATGCGAATTTCCTCTTTCGTTTGCATTTTTTGCCATCTCTTATGCGTAAGATTTATTGTGCAAGCTTGCTTATTTGGTATCCACTGAAAAAAAGACACCATAAAAACGTCCAATTTCAACATTTCCCTATTGTTAGCATTGAATCCAACACACATTTCTTCAAATGTTTCGAAAACTCCATTTCTGCAGATACTGCCGCTTACCCCGCTCACGGCAGAATAGTCATTGGATAGCTGGCTTAGATAGCTGCAGCCTTTTTTGCAAAGCAATGGATATGCTAGGGTGTCAAGGCAATTCTACCTTGGCTACGGCTGTTTTAATGTTTCTGGAGCTTTCTTGGTAAAATCAGGAAGGTTCTTATCAATTCAAACCTACCTAATTAAATTTGAAAGTTTCAGAGACGTGACTGACTTTAACATGGAGATTTTCCGATTTTTCAGAAAGTTTCAAGAATAATTTCAGAAAGGTTACTGACTTATAGCAGAAAACGTTTCCGGTTTTTGGGGGAAGTAAGCTATTTTTGCGCTATATTTTCATCCTTGGATTGCAATGAAATAACAAAAACATATTCATAAGTTTGACGGCTTCCTTTTTTTTTTTAGTTTTTAAAGCTCTATTCATTGAAACTTAATCAACCTCGGATATCTTGAACAATACATTCAAGTTCAATAAGATTTTCCAACGTTTCTTTTAAACACACACACACACAAGTTGTAACACGGAAAAGCATGCAATTCATCCGAATATTTCTTAAATATATCTCGCAGCATTTTCCAAATAACAAATATTTTTGTTTGGAAAACAATATGCTCTTGTTTGAAATTTTTATTCATTAAAATTCTGCAAAATAATTTTCACACACGGAGAGAGTTTTTAAGAGCCGAGAACAAAACAACGATTTGAGGTATAGTTAAAAGAATGAATTTAGAGATTTTAAAAGCGAACGTTTTCTTTCCATAAAGGCCGAGTGCACGAGCACTAATTTTGGCTCCTTGCCAAAGCATTTCTTCGCCCTTTGGTTACCAAAGGAAGCGATTTATCTCCATTCACGTCATGATGGCTGAACTGAAATGTTTAACTTTGTTCCGAAGACTTATTTTGTGTCGTATTTCTGTACTTTTTTGCTTTATTTGAGGAATCATTTAATCGGGTTTGAAGGCTTTTTTATTGTATGTAAATCGCGGATTTAATTTTCATGCAAGAACAGAATGTGACGTAAATGCGGCGACAATAGAATTGTTCGAAATGTCAAATCGGACGAGAAGTTAGTTTAATATCTGTTACAGTCGAACATCTTTAATTCGAACGCTGTCGACATGACTTTTATTAGTGAGAAATTTTGTGTAATTAAATGATTTTAATTTCAAAGCTTTGACTAATTTGCATCTTATGCACTGTAGTACAGTACTGTTCTGTTAAGTATGTTGGCCGCAGGACCAACTGTCAGATTGGTCACCCCCCCCCCCCCCCATTCCCTCAAAAGTTTTGTTAAATTTATACTGTTCCAATTCCGAGCTGGACCGTTTCAACGGGTGGGCCCCTAGTTTCCGACTATGCTGACACAGCCTCTCGTCGGCCCTGGTAGCTTGATCGGTAAGGCGTTGGACTAGTGAATGGAGGGTTCCGGGTTGCGAATTTAGAAACACAACCGCGTACGCAGGTCGCACAGATGGCGCTACGATCGATTGGCGAGGAGAAACGTTCGGGAAGGGATTCATCGCCAACCTTCGAGCTGCAAGCGCAAGTCGCGATTGCCGCTTAAATTTCTAACTTTTTTACTAATTCTTTCTATTTTACTAATGACTTCATTTACGAATGTTTGCTGCAGAATAAAAACGGACTTATATTGCCCCTAATATAGTACCAAACTTAATTATATAGATAGGCATGAATTCGCTAAAATTGCTTTAGGTCCCAAATGTCCCGCCTCTAATTTTTTTCTTTGCTTAACTGAAACATCATCTTTGAGATGGAATTTGAAAATGTCATATTAGATAGTGAAGTCAATGAAATCAGTGACACTCTTGACCATCAAGAAATCAAAAACGAAATACAGGCTCCCTCTACTAATTCTCAAATTATTAATGCCTCAGCTTAAGATAAGCAGTTATTTGTAGACGAATTTAAAAGACTAGTGTCATATGAAAATATTGATAAAACAAAGTTGGCTATTTGATAAATATCAAAACGGGCACATAATTGAATCAAAAATTAAATTTAATAAGTAAAATTTTTCCACCCAGACAGAAAGGTAGAAAAATAAAACTTCAACCGACATCTATTTCAGGAAGTGGAATGCCCAAAGGGTCAAACAGAATCTCCGCTGGGAGGCCGTTTAAGTGCAAAGCACAATATAAAGCCAAAAGAAATAGTAATCTAACTCAAAAAATAAAGTTTAATAGAGCTAATGCAAAAAGCCGCATAGCATTTTGTATTATTATTATTATTTTTAAATAAAAGCATGTAGTAATACAATTATTTGTTTATCCTTTTTAGTAATTTTGCAAAACAGTAGCTTGTGCACCGAAAAGAACATTTTTCAAACATTTTTTCCTTTTTAGAACTACAGATCATAATAAAAACAAAAATACACGTGTTATGACTTAAAACGTAAACAAATATATTAGATAAAAAAGGCAAGCAAGGTAAGAAGAATTTTCTAAATCATAATTAACATTTACTAAAAGCACTTTTTAATAATCATGCAAAATATATGCAGCATTTAAATCTTTTATGTGCAATTATTACACGGATTTCAATTAAAAATTCAATGGAATTATAAAATTAGCATATAAATTAAACAACACATTTCTCCCTCTAATAAAAAATTCACCTCATTTTTAATAGATTCTAAGACAGCTATTTTTCCTTCCTCCCTTAGAATCATTTTGTATGAGATAAAAGGAATATTGTTTTAAGTGTAAATTCTACTTGCAGTAAGTTTCTAATTGATATCTATTATCTGAGAGTAAATGAGTTAAAAAAAAAAGAACTATTTCATATCAGATGCATAGAAGGAAAAAATGGAATCCTCATATCATAGGATGTAGGAAACAACTTGCTAATTTTGTTCAAGGTTAACTGCTAATGTTATGTGTGTGTGTACACCCGACTATGATTTCCAAAGACAATGAACACAAAATTAATTTGATGACCTGTTCTGCTTATGCTAAAATAATTAAATGTTTTGATATTTATGTATTTATGCAACCAAATCAAATTTAGGGTTATAGTACCTTTACCTGTTACCATTTTCGTTATTTTTCAAGAGAGAGCGAAAACGTTTGTCTGAGGCATAGAAAGAATGGGACTTTCGTTCTTTTAACGCAGCTAAATATTTGTGAAGGAATATCTTTCATTGAATAAGGATCTCATATGTTGACACGGAATGATATTCTACATTCATTGCAGTAATAAAGTGAAGATTGCAAATTTTTGGACTCATGTTAGTTCGAGTCCGAGGTGTAAAGTTACGATACAAAATATACGATATACAAGGTGATCAAGGAAAATGGAAAAGTTTTGAAAAGGGTCAGAAGGGCATATATAACAGCATCACAGTCCAGATATGCCATATGAAAGAGGTAGCGGGCAGCATTGTGTAGGACAGTTAAAACACGAAGCCTTTTTGTTGCTGTGGATTCATAGAGCATGCTGTACTATAGTATAAACATCTCATTACTGTTCAATAGAATGCAATCTGCGTCAGCATAAACAACATGTTCTGCATTTCTTTAGCAGTATTACGCTAGGTGCTTTGTAACATCTCAATGCAGACAGCTTCTCAGTATATTTCTTCGACTACCCAGAAAAGCACCCTCTACAACTTTCAGCCTGTCCCAGCACACCATAGAAAAGTACAAGGGAGGGGTACATCCCCACTGGTAAATTTTTAATATTCAAAAAAGTTTAAAAAAGGCCTTTTTAGGCTATCTTTGATGCTAACAGAAGGGAGATTACCAAGATGTGTAGTAAAGGATACGTAATGAAATCAATCACCACTCCCTTGAAACATTTGTCCTTGCAACATGCTTTTTATTGTGCAGTGTTCTCAGTGCTCGTGCTCGTTTCAAACACCCCCCTTTTCTTCACTTCACACTTCATTCAAAACTTCGAGATAAAAGAATATTCGAGTAATAAGTTTCGAATTATCGAGACTGTATATGATATTCTTACAGCCTACTTCTAACCTTGGTGACGATTTTCATTTTATTTACTGTCACTATGTTTGGTCATTGTCCTATCGAAGTTACTCACAGTTGAGGCTCGATAACTCGCAAAGTTATAACTCGAATATACCAGGGGTGCCTACCTAGGGCGGGGGGTGGGGGGTAGTCATGGCGCAGAGTGCGACATTAAAATTTTTAGGGAGTGGGGACTGTTTTGAGGGGTAGTTTTCACTTTTTTTTGGGGGGGGGGGTCTTCCCGATATTTAGGGGGAGTACGCCTTTGCTTTTAGGGGATGAGACCCCCTGAATATACCTTCACCTCAAACTTTTCACTGGGCCCCAAACTCTTGAGAATACTGTAGGAACCTCTTATAACTTGAGCTACCGATAACTCGAAGCTTTCTACCGGTCACTTGAGACTTCGAATTATCGAGATTTGACTTTACTTAAAAAATACACGCACAAAAAACAGTAAAAAAAGAAAGCAGTTTAAAAATACAACTAAGGGTTTTAATTCAATCATTTGAGGCTGTTGCTGAAATGTATCCGATATACATAACCAGTTGAGTACCTTTAAATACTAATGAAGTATGTCTACAAACTAGATTAAGATTTTCTTTTTTTTTTTTCGTTGACACCTCAATTATACTTCAATTGCTGAAAATTCTACTTTCAGTTGACACTTTAAACGAATAAAATCACTACTTTTGATAAACCAAGCAAGAATCAGTAATTAAATTAATGAAATATCTGCAAATAATTATTTATTGCATACATGCAGTTTCAAACGTGGTTTTGAAGAATTAATTTCTAATGTTAAGCAATTTCCAGTTTAAAAACTGAAACATTCTTGATTTTCATCGCAACGGCAATCCAAACCAGAACTTTCAGATGCAAAGAAGAAATTCCCGAAAGAATATTACAATGTCAATAAAGATATGTCCGCAGGTTTAAAAAAGGCAAATGTTTGTTGCAAAATAACTCATTTTGACACCACATCTATTCAAATGTGGTTTTAAAGAATTTTTTCTAATGTTTTGTAATTTTCAGTTGAACAAATTGAAACATTCTTAAGTTTCATCTCAACGATACTCCAACACAGAACTTTTAGATGCAAAGAATAAATTCACAAAAGAATATTTCAGAAATACAATGACAAAAAGTCTTGTTCGTAGGTTAAAAAAACATCAAAGTTTGTTGCAAAACAACCGATTTTGACCCACACACCCCATTCATATCACATAATCAAACGAAATACCAGCAACAAAGGTAAATAAACAGACATCAC